>NC_073260.2:114330303-114633333 GCF_029289425.2 Pan paniscus | reverse complement strand
AAAACATTGCTCTGAGTTGTTTTTTTTTTTTTAAAGCTTTTGTCCCAAGCTTTTCTTGCAATCCCATATATGAAAACTGAAAATCACAAAGAGGTGCCACAGTGCCCTCTGGTGGCATTCTGCTCCATTGCATCTTCCCTGCACTAACTCAGGGCAAAAGCTGAAGGTGGATATAGCTGGATGTCAGTCTTACATAGGCTGTTAGCCTACCCAAGTCTCCTTGGTCCTGAGACAATATCGTAGTACAATCAAACTCAAAATGAAGACATATTAGATCTGTTTTAACCCTTAAAGAACCAGATTAGTACCTGGAACTTGTTAGATATCCTAATAGGCAGGATTTATCTCCTTCCTAGTTGTTACAGAAGATGGCCTTGGAATATTTTGTCAGAGGGCTGCGGTGGAGGTTTGTTCTAGGCAGTCAGGCTCTGCTTCATTTTCCCCTGTACAGTAGTCAGATTAAAACGGCTATCATCACTCTCTGGAATTTTTAGTATTCAACGTATCACAATGTCAGGTCAGTGAGAAGTTTGAAATTCATTCATTCATTCATTCCCAAAATATTTGAAACACTATGTGTAGTGTTCTAAATATTTGTCAATTATGTTATTGAACAAATCAACAAAAATTACTGTCTTCATGGAACATATCTTCTAGTTGGAGGAGACAATGAACAGCGAACATGTAATTAAGCAAATAATATGCTATATTAGAAGATATTAGAAGCTGTGGGCTTGTGGCTGTTAGATGGCGATATTTTAGTTTAAAATAAAAGAAGTGTAGTCATTTCAAGAAAGCAACATCTGAATAAGAATTTGAAGGAGGTACAGAAGCTAATTGCGCAGTTCTCTAGAGGAAGAGCCTTCTAGGAAGTAGAGACAGCCTTAAGCCCATAGCATGCTTGGTAAGTACAGTAGACAACTGAAAAATCCTTTTTCAGGATTAAAGGATTCTTTTTTTCCAAGCTGCTGGGAGTGCTGCTAGACTGCTAGCCCCAGCTGTCATCCCAGTCTGCAAATTGCCCTAAGCTGTCCATGCTCCTTCACCAATGTCTCACTAAATATGTCTTCCTACATATTTCATTAACAGCTCCATTTTACTTTTTCTTGATTTTTATCTTCATGTCAGAGTATCTAAAAGTTGGACTACTCAAGGCTTTAGTCTTCTTTTCTTTTAAATTAGCCCAACGACTGGTAAATTTAGAGGAGAAAGGCCTAGCCTGTTAGTCACAAGACAGAAAACCTTCCAGTGACGTTGGCTGAAGACTTTGTTGAGATTGCATTGCAGCTCATCTTTCCTGTTTGCCCATTCTTGCTTTGTTCCCTTCTCTTTCACAGATGTCAATCACTACAAAACTCCTTAACAACCAATAGTAGATATCTACTTATAACAATCTGTCTCAGTCCACCTATTTGAGGACTAGTAAGGTATCCAGTGTGCAGCTGACAACTCGATACGACATTTACTCATTATTTCCATAAACATTTTTTGAGTATCTACTATGTGCTAGTACTAAGGCTGGCACTTAAAATACAGGAGTACAAATAAAATGCACACACATTTCTTTCTCCATATGAAGCTTTAATTATAGTAGAGAGTACAAAAATTAAATAAGATTAATAAAAAGATTAATGAAAATATTTTTTTAATATGGGAATGAGGTAAATTCTTACTAAGGCAACATTTGAGTGAAGACCTGAAGGAAAAAAGGGAGTCAGGCATGTGTATAACTGGGTGAAGAGTATTCCAAGAATAGGCCACACGAAGAGCAAAGTCTAAGAAGAGAGCATACATAGATTGCTTAAAAACAGCAAGAAATCCAGCTTTTTTTTTTTCCAGTGGATTGAATGAGGTAAAGACATGAGGAGAGTAGGTCAGGGTAATGAGGAGACACATAATCTAAATTTGAGTAAGTTATTTTAAAAACTGGAGACATTAGCTTTTACTTCAAATGAAATGGAAAGCCAGTGGGGTATTTTTTGAGTAGAAAGCAGAGAAGGTCCAGTTTGGCCAGATGTAGAGATGAGACTGAAGGAAGTTAAAATGAGAAGCAGAAAAACAACAAAAAGGGCTACTGTAAAAGTCTAGAAAAGAGATGAATTATGACCAGACAAGTAGTGGAGAGGTGTTGAGAGGTAGCTAGAATATGGATTTGTCTGAAGGTAAGAAGAATTTGTGAGCAGATTTGATGTGGTATGTTAAAAGAAATTGATAAAGTATAACTGTATAGTTTTAGATCTATGTAAGACGTTACCATTTTTCAGTTAAAGTCGATTACCAAGATAGTGGCTTGGATGGGATTATTAGGAGATCCACGTAGAAGTGTCAGTTGTAAGATGCCCGTTAGGCATTTGAATAAAACTAATAGGGAGGTAAATAAATCTGAGATTAAGTAGAAAATATGCATGGAAGCATAAATTTGAAAGTTATTAGGATATAGGTGGTATTATAAACATAGAGATCACATGAGGTCACCAAAGGGTGATGAAAGGAAAAGAGATTTAAAAGAAAAGAAGACTAAAGCCTTGGGTAGTCCAACTTTTAGATACTGGTGATATGAAGATAAAAATCAAGAAGAAGTAAAATGGTGCTGTTAATGAAATATGCAGGAAGTCAGAGAGTGGGGTCCCAGAAGCCAACCAAAAACAGTGATTCGAAAAGAAGTGTTCTCCTGTATCCAAGGTGGCAGTTAAGTAATACAAGTTGAGGACTGAGAATTGCACATTGCACATGGAACACAGAGCTCATGGGTGACCATGACAAGGTGTCTTCTAGTAAAATTGGAGGAGGATGCTAGATTGTAAAGTAATCAAGATAATTTAAGAGGGGAGAAATTAGAGTACCTACATATATTATTTTCACACATAAATAGAACACTTCTGAAAGTCAAACAGATTTATGCTGAAAAGCAAACCTTAATAGAGTTCCAAAAATTGAAATCCAACAGACCATGTTCTCTGACCATAATCAAAATAAGTTAAAAATCAGAAACAAAAAGCACACACACAAATCTATACATACCTGAAATTTTTTTAAAAGATGGTTATTGACATTTGTAAATAACCAAAGAACTATTATTGTAAAATTTAAAGTGATACAAATTAAATGATATAAAATTTAAAATGATACAAATTAAATGATATAAAAACTACTGTATGTTAGAACTTGAGGAAGCCTTTTGGATCCTTTCCCATTTGGGAAAGTCATCCTTCACTTTCCCAAGCTGGACACTGTTTACAGAGAAGTACTTAAATCTGCCATGCATACTAAATCATTACCTTGTACCTTCTAAGATAATAAGGCTTTGTGATTTTCTTCTTCACTAGATTGCAAGCAGCTTAAACACAAGCAATTACACATCTTGCTCATTCTCAGCACTTGGAAAATACCTAGAAAATAGGTGGTACTCAATACTTGCTTATTTAATGAATGGGTAAAAATGTGTGGACAATTAATCATGTTACAATAAGTATAACTGAGAGATGCACAAAGCACTACATATGGCTGAAAACATCTAGCTTAGTGAGTGGCATGTAAGAGGTTATATGTTAAATTGTGTCAAATTAATTAAAAAATAAACTCCCTCTTCAAAGTAGCTGCAAAATAAACTTACAGAAAGAGTGCAGGGTTCAATAGCTTCTTATTAGTCCCCAGTAGGGATCCACTTCTGATTCTGGCTGTGACTTTTTGCCTGGATCTTACCGAGGCACACTCTTTTTGCAAAGGGAAACATATTCTTTCCTTACTGCAGGTCTCCAGACCACTGCTCCCCCAACCCTCCTGCATCAACACTGGCTTCTGGGAGAACAGCTTGATCAGAGGAAAAACTGAGAACTATCTCGCCCAATACAGAGACCCTCTAATGCAGTAACAGACATCTAAGTTCTAAAAGCACAAATGTTGTTTTACTTCAACTCATGCCTAAAATATCAAGGGATTTTAACGATAGAATTAAAGCAAAACTCAAGTAGTTCCATTGAAACTTAAAATATGCTTTAATTGAAGTGCAATATTATGTGAAGCAGAACTATGAATATTTGCTGACACATTATCATTTTTACAATGCAAATAACAGAATGAATAACGATTATATATATTAAAATCCTCATTTTGGAAGCCATGTATAGAGTTCTATTTGCTTGTGAAGATCAGAAAATGCCTTAGAAAAATGAAGTTTTTATCCCAAGAGCCCCAAAACACCACAAAAGAAATGATCTTTTTATAAAAAATAACTTGGAAGAACTGAAAAGTTGACACGTCCCTTTATCATGTATTCCTATATGTACAAGAGGCATATTCAGTACAATGAGTAGTTCAGCTATACAGATACTCTCTCATTTAGTTTTCAGTAAGGTACTTTGGAATATAATGGTAAATTTTAGATATCCAAATTCTTTTCTAGTTATACTTAACATGTGCTCTGGAGATTATATATATATTTTATATATATATAATATATATATTTTATATATATATAATATATATATATTATATATAATATATATAATATATATATATTATATATATTATATATAATATATATGTTATATAACATATATATTATATATAATATATATAATATATATATATTTTATATATATATATTTTTTATATATATATATATATATATATATATATACACAACATGGCATGTAGGTAGTAAAAGGTCAAGTTAGATTTTCGTTCTGATTTTTGGTTCTAAGGACTAAAATACTTGAAGTTAGCACTGTTGTGAGAAGTTCATCTTCCAAGAGACTTTTCCTATTACATGTATGAACCTAAAAAAAATTCATAAAGAGATTCAAGTAATGGTGCCTACTAAGCTTATTTTGTTAAATCAGCCACCCCTGACAGTGAATATGTCTATTTTTAGATAGAATGAATCAAGAAAGACAGCCTTATAGGGAGCAGATCAGTAGGGAACTTCATTTGTCTAGAAGTTATCTACGAGTTTCCTTGTTGCAGGAATATCCTGCTAGCAAGATTTTTTTCTTCTTGACTTTATGAAGAAGGGAGATAGATGAAGAAAGGTAAAAATGAAGACAGAGGAAAAAGGAGAAAGCTCAGAACATGAAGAGTAGTCAAGATTTTTATTGTTGATTATAAAATGTGTTACTATTTATTTGCCTTATGGGGTCTGCTCATCATTCAGGGCCCTATTCAAAGTCACCTTCCTTGTGAACATGAAGCTATCCTCCTAAAGCACAGTTTTTGTTGTATTACTATACTTATGAACTGCACTGCTATTCTCTATCAACATGACTTTCACTGTATCTCAATTTTTTAAAAATATGACTATCTTCCCTCAATAGATTGGGATATTCTAGGAAGGGATGTGTAATCCTTATTGCTGCCACTCTTCTCCCAAAATTTGGCCTCACCGTACTCCATTCCCAATATCAAACAACATGCCTGAAAAAGAATAAGTCTTACTGAATCTTTGGCAAATAAATGGCAGGTGATGAACATTTTAAAAATGTGAGACATAAAGGATAATAAAAGTAAAATGTAGAGATAAATTAAAAGTCAAATAGCTGCACACTTTTAGCCTCAACTCTTTAGTGATTGGCTTATGTATCTGATGACACAATATTCTGCAAAATCTTTTTTCCCAAAGGTTAAATTTTAAGGGTAAGTATGCAATATTTAGCCAAAATTGTAAGAAGTGTATTCACTTAATTTCTGTAATCCAATGGCAGTAATTCTAGGGGCATTGTTAAAAAGATAAGAGAAAGGAGATTTATTAGCCTAACCCAATAAATAGGTAGTATTATATTAGATCTGATCTCAACAGTAGGTATAAGGGCAAAAAAGATTGATTAGAGACAAATTTTATGACAATAAAAAGATAATTGCAAAGAACAAGATATGACAGTCAAATTTTGAGCTATTTGAAATATAAATAAAGCAGTAGCATTATCTAAATAAATTAATATTACAGTGCAATGAAAAACACTATATCTGATGCAGTATCAGGATGGGGGGCCTAAGATTTCTGTGGTGGGGTAAAGGGTGAAGAATATGAGAAAACAAGATGTAGAGCAAAAATTATAAGAATTCTTCATATGTCTCAAAATCATAGAAAGTTCAAACATAAGGGGAAGAGATGGAAGCAATTATTTTATGTTTAATTACCTCCTCCATGATCTGTAGAAAATATTCCTTAAAAAGTGTTTCATTAATGTTTATGAGTTTCTCATTTTTTATATTTTCCACAAAATGGTAGCCATTTTCTAAACACTTTTTAGAGATTTTAAAAATTGAGACCAAAGCAGTGCATCTTACACACCAAGGCTTCCTAACCTTTAAAATATTATAAGACTTAAAAATTATCTCCCATTAATACCTTCTTAATTATTTGATGAAATCCACATTCTATGATGTTTTTTATTTTTAAATTTAGTTGATTTTTACCAATTAGCAACAACTTACTGATTGCGATAATCACTCTTGTTTTCCTTCCTCCATCTTCATGTGGATACTTCTTCTTTGCAACAGCCCTCGTTGGGAGTTAATGATTTATTTTCCCAGGGATAATGCTACTCACATACCAAAGGGAAAAATCATACAACCTAGGTTAAGCCAATCACTACATCCAGGCTCCTAGTCCTGCTACGGAGTAGGCATTTTCTGAATCTCTACACTTTCATTGGAAACTCTGGCAAAGAAACAAACAAACTAACTAACAACAACAACAAAAAAAAATGCTTTCTCATTCTTGACGAATGGGGAGCAACTATGTAGACTCAGGTCATGTGTTATCTTCAGATCAGGTGTGACATCAACTTTAGACTGAAGCCAACACTCTGAAGAGCAAGTAGAGATCAAAAAAAGGAAATTGAATCTTTGATGACCCCATTGAGTTACTGAATCATGGCTCTTCTGAAGCCAGTATTATAATAAAATTTGTTTGTAGGGTCAATAAATTTCCCTTTTTCTGTAAGTCAGTGTGAAATTGATTTTTGTTTCTGCAACCAAGCTATTTCCTTAAGTTTGACTCTTAACATAAAGTTTCTTAGTTATTCTTAATGTAACATCATAGTCCAGCCTATAGATATCAGACACATTTCCTGTATCACTTCAGGTTTCCCTGGCCTTGTTTTTTGTCCCAGCTGTCACTGTGACAACGACCTTTGTGTGAACTGTGGCTGACTTTATGCTGACCTAACCTGATAATGATTTGTCTTAAACCTGTGCAACACACCTCTCGTCTTCTCTCTGGGACTTCCATGTGACATCCAGATGGGGATGCTGTGAAATCTTGTTTAGACAGCAATTATGTGCAATGTAGAAGTGTGGGGAGTTCATTTCCCAGGAGGCACAACTTTGACAAATGAGCTAGGGAAGCTGGTGGAGAAATTTCTCGCTTTTCTTTATTTGGACCAACTGTCTTAAGACCTAGTTTATTTGGCTTTTAAGAAGAAAGTGGAAGATCAAACTATCTTTTGTACCCCTTAATCAATAACGCATCTTTTTATTATTTTCCTTATTTTTCCTTCCCTCATTCCTATTGCATGGGAGTATGGTCTCAAATAACAGTAGCAGCACATAATTTCTGTTCTAATTTCTGGGAAAACTAGGTTAAAGCATTTGAAATCAGGCATAGCAGCAGAAAGCTGACTCTAAGAATAGAATTTGGGGGCTGGATTACTCACTGGTATGAAAGTAACAAGAGATTCCATTTCTGGTAGTAGCTGAGGTGATGATAATCCATGGCATGTAAATGCGTCATAAGTACTAGGAATTTTCACCTCAGGTTAATTAGAATAAGATGTAGGAGGAAGGTGAAATATGTATATGTAGCCCTTTAATGTTTCAGGGACAATGGAACTATGAGGTCTAGCTTCTATTAACTGAATTAGAAGCTTTGAGGGAAAAAAAAAAGTGATAAGTCTTGGGGCATCCATCTCTAATCCAAGGCAAGCTATAAAAGCCTAAGGGCCTCAGTGGCAGTGTTTGAAGATATTCTTATCTCCTATAATTAAAAGGCCGACTGTGTTAAAAATTAGACCTAGGTTTTAATTATGAAAGTGGTAGGACTGTAAACACCATCTAGCCTTAATATATTTATGACAAAGCTATGGCTCTTATTGAAAAAATGAAACAAAATTCGTGAGAAACTATGTCCTAGGGAGGGACACTAGAGCGGATAAGCATTAAGAATTTCGAACCCCTAAATTCTTCTGAATCCTCCTGGCTGTTAAAAGCAGCACCCCCCAATGTTTCTGAGTAAAGTTTCCCCTCCCCTTGCCTGGAAGGCATACATGGATATTATCTGAGATGAATTTCTTACAAGTTAATGTCGTTTTCCTCAACATTCCTTCCTACAGCCCCTCTATGCCTTCAGGCAAATAACCAGGGTGAAGTTTCGGTATAGTTTGAACGGGGAAGCATAATTCTGCATCAGGAGGAAACAGATTATACATCACAGGAAAGGTAGTGCCTAGCCAGTATTTATAGCAGGAAACAAGATTACATATGTAGCAGTCAATTCAGTTTATGGGACTAAGGTGGCGGAGCAATGTAAAGACTAATATGAAGAGAATTTATTGATACCCATCATTTACTCATGATCTTAATTGAGTACTTGGGTAAGAACACCTGGCCCTGGCCCATATATATATGTTGGAATCACCCCTTGAAGTCTGCACACAATTATGGCCTACAGGAAATGAAATAAAGATGCTGGAACATTTTTGGCAAAGTATTGAGGAGGGACAGAGGCTGAGGATGGTAGTAAAATTAGAATGGATTTACTAGATAAGATCTGAGAACTCACCACCTGAAAGTTATGTGCCTAGGAGAGTCTAGAGGACACAATCCTAACACAGTGAAAAAGTACACTGGTGAAAGGAGAAATGGTAACTTTGAAGAGCTCAAACGTGGCTATGTTCTTTTGTCCTAGTTAAAGGTGGGACATTATTGGGCTCTGTAGTGGAATTCTAGAATGTAAGAAGCCAGGTGATGGTACTTAAACAGAAGGTGTATATAAAAGATGTAAAATGTATAATGCTCAGCAACACGTGGTGCCTTGACCCACAGGCATTTTTGGCAACAACTGGGAAATGGTGTTCCTGGGGCAAGATGTAGGTATAACAAACAAGGATGTTGTTCAATTACAAAACTGGTGGAAAATAGAATGATGGTAAGCAGAAGGCCAACATCGTTCATTGCAATGGAAGATTGTTTCTCGCTCATTTTGACAATCAAATTAGTTCACAGAATCCAGAGTACAATGATTGAATGGAAGGCTGGTTTTACTGAGGAAGACCAGCACTATTAACTATATATATAATAACTATTCTCCCTTCCCTAAAGAGTCCTTGCACCATTTTGCCAGGATAACTATTCACTGGGGAAAGGTGAATGCCCAGAAATTTAAAAGACGGTTAGAACTAGGGTTTAAACACTGAAGATAGAGTACCTGTAATACTGTCATGAACCTCCAGTTAGAGTGAGGGCTATGGAGACCAGGAGATAAATTTATTCCAAATCCACTGCACGGTGTTTCTGATCTGTTCACTTATCTGGCTGCTATTTCCCTTAAAAATGTAAATATTTCTTAAATACCTATATAAGAATGATATAATTGGCAAGTAGAAGAGACCTCATACTGCTTCTCAAACCTGTGGGGTAAGGAACATTGTGGAAGCCAGAAAAAATCCTATGCAAGAATGAATTTTAGGATGAACTGCAGAAATTAGTATCAACATCAAAGACTTGAAAAATGCAAAGGTGGTGACCCACATCATATGTCCATTAGATTTATCCATTTTGTTCATACAAAACCAAAATGGATGGTTAATTCTGTGTGTCAACTTTCCTGGGTCATGGTGTGCAGATATGTTGTTAACATTATCCTGGATATTTCTGCAGCAGTAATCAGTAAAATTTGTGCACGCAGACTGCCCTCCACGACGTGGACGGGCCTCATCGAATCAGTTATAGGCATGAACAGAACAAAAGACTGACCTCACCTGAGCAAAAGGGATAAAAAGACTACATACTGGGTACAGTGTACACCACTCAGTAACAGGTGTACTAAAATCTCAGAATTCAACACTATAGAATTCAACCATGTAATCAAAAACTACTTATGCCCCAAAAGCTACTGAAATAAAAAAAATTAAATTAAAATAGAGGGAATTGTGTACACACACACACACACACACACACATACACACTCACTTTTGGTTTTGTTTCTCTGGAGAATTCTAACACAATGATAAGCTACCATAACATTAAACAACATGTCATGTAGGATCTGGTATTTGTACTGGAGCAAATTAACAGTCTGTGATATTGGTTTATCTGACTTTTGCTCACTGAGATCCCCTCAGTCCCACGTTTATTGTAAACACTGCTGAAGCAACCAGTTTTAAACATATTTTAACTAGTTTTTGCAGGTACCATCTGGCAATGCTTTATGCCATGCTCATGCTACATAGCTCACTCTTCCCGCCATAGGGTTTTATCGACATATGCTACATGATGCCCAGAAGAAATTGTTCGGCATACACACACTCAATGTGGCAACTAGCCTTTGCAGTTGCTTTTTGTGTAAAGGGAGGATTTCTTTGCTGTGTTTTTTAAAATTATATTTTTCCATCCATTTCCTACCTTGAAGGACTCTAGGTATATAGGGCACTTGATTGAAAGAGCAGGCTGGTTGCGGTGGCTCATGCTGGTAATCCCAGCACTTCGGGAGGCGGAGGCAGGTGGATCACTGAGGTCAGAAGTTTGAGACCAGTGGGGCCAACATGATGAAACCCTGTCTCTACAAAAAATACAAAAATTAGCTGGGCGTGGTGGTGTGCACCTGTAATCCCAGCTACTTGGGAGGCTGAGGGATGAGAATCGCTTGAACCTGGGAGGAGGCTACAGTGAGCCAAGACTGTGCCACTGCATTCCAGCCTCGGTGACAGATTGAGACTCTGTCTCAAAAAAAAAAAAAAAAAAAAAAAAAGATCATTGTCCTATAAACAGTATTACTAATAAACTCATCTATTTAGGGAGTAATGTAATATAATTGTATCATCTTTTTTTCTATTAAGTATACTTATTCTAAAAAGTACTAACTTTAAACATGTTGTTTTAACATTATGAAAATACTTCTTATATGAGAACTATTAATAAGAACATTACTTATAAAATACATAATCAGACAATAAATTTTTCATAGTTTAAAACAAGAATATAAAATAATGCAGAAATAGAAAATCTGTCATTTATGAGAGCACAATTAATATAAAATCCATGAATATTAACTAGTTTTCTTTTAGAATACTATAATATGTACATAACAAACATCCTTATACATATAAAATAGTAATCCTCCCTCCCATCTGAAACAGTTCCTATTTTTCATATCAATTTCTGTGTATATCCCAGCAATGTTATTTGTGTATAGAAACATAGATTAATACAGTAATAGATACAAGTAACTATATATACAATATAAGTAGAATTTTCCTTCAAATGGCTATATCGATTAGCTAGACAAATATTACCAAGGAATGAGATCAATTTGCATCTTATTCAAAACGAGATTCACGAACAAACAAAACTCAGTTTTAATATTAAACCTCTATTAAGATAGAGATACCATTTCAGCTCACTTTATAAATAATTGTGCAAGAAATGTTAAAGGCCTCCCACTAAAAAATAAAGAGTACAGGTCAAACTAAATGCTAAAGAGCTTGCATTTTAGTGAAGCAAAGAATGAAGAAGATAGGCAATCTACTCCCATCATATAGTAGGCATAGAAAGCCTAACAGCAATGTAGTCAGGTCCTCTTAAGTAAGCACTGTCAGCGAACAAAGGAACTTATCTCCAGTATAACACTGGAAAGGGAGCATGAAATTGATAAAGAACAAATGAATAATGCATGAATGAGTGAATGAGTACTAAACGGTGGAAGTGTAAAATGACTTTATCATCCTGAAAGGAACCACAAGAACATAAAGCAGTAAAGGATATGTACGTATTTAAGCTATATTCTTAAATAAATTTTTACTTCCTTTTTGTGATTCTTTATCATTTTATGAATCTTAAAATAAAACCTTGTCTTCTTACCTTTTGTTATATATCAATTTGGTACCCAACTTTACATTGGCCACAACATTGAACTCTGAATTTTTGAGACAGTCTCGCTCTGTCGCCCAGGCTGGAGTGCAGTGGCACAATCTTGGCTCACTGCAAGCTCCGCCTCCCAGGTTCACGCCATTCTCCTGCCTCAGCCTCCCGAGTAGCTGGGACTACAGGTGCCTGCCACCATGCCCGACTAATTTTTTGTATTTTTAGTAGAGACAGGGTTTCACCGTGTTATCCAGGATGGTCTCGATCTCCTGACCTCGTGATCCGCCCGCCTCGGCCTCCCAAAGTGCTGGGATTACAGGCGTGAGCCACCACGCCCGGCCGATTTGGGTTCTTAAGAAAATAATCATATTGCTCTCAAATAACAAAGATTTTCCAAAACTTAATGTAACTACATGTTCCTGAAACAGTATCAGAAGGACTACTCAATAAAGAGTGATCAAGCCATTTTTAAATTATAACAGGAGTGGTGGGGGGGGATCTAAAATCTTACACAATAATTATTTGAGGCAGGCCACGTTTATTTGCAAATGTACCAACCCACTAACTGTTGATCACGTGTTAAATGCAAGCTTTTTAAAAAATATATAGATTTTGCTCATATTTTAGAAATGTCCAATCTAATATATTGCCTTCATTTCATCATAAATATAATACATTTTCCTTTGGAGAGGTATTTTTCTTCCCATCAAATTATGTTACTTTTTGTTCTTTATGGGGAAAGGAAATAATGTAAAAGAGATTAAGGTGAGGTTTACCTCAGCCCTGATTAAAGTCAAACTTAAAAAAAAAAAAAAAACTCTACCAAATTGGTGAAAGTGTTATGAGACAAAAGTAGTATAGTGATTTAATTGAGGCTGAGAGTCAGATGATCAGAATTTTTTTATTTCTGCACGAACCTGAAAGCTTAAAATAGTCATAAATAAGCACTACTTGATTTCAGAAATCCAGTTCATTGATTTTAATATGTGCCTGTGTGTTTGCAAAATAAGTGGATGTTTCAAGTGGAGAGAAACCCATAATATTAAAAATATTCAAAATTAATACAGAAGATACATATGTTTTATTATGTGGTTTATCATTTTGTCACACATTTAATCTAGTATTAAATACTTATTCTTCACAAATAGCTATTTCAGATAATTAAGGTAGGACATATGTGAATAAGACAAGGGAATGGCCCATACATGAATGAGACAAGGGAATGGCCCATAGGAGCTAGTTACCTAGTAATAGAGACAGATCAATGTATTAGCATTAATAAATCACAAGTTAGACAGCAATGAGATTTTGTTTTCTAGCACTGAAGAATCTAAATAACTGAATCTTCTCCACATAAAATAGAAAGTACATAAAATGTATGAATAAATTGTAATCAATATCAACTTTAAACACATATTAGATGAAAAGAAAAGAAGATGTTTATATTATAACTGCCCATAGATGGTAGCAAAAGAAATCGGTGCCTGTAACTAGCTAAGGGTCAGAACGTAACAAGAGAAAGCATTGAGCTCAAGTTAAGTTGAAATTTGGAGTTGAGAACTCCATGTATAGCTGAAGCTCATGGAGAACATACATCTAATTTAAAAATAAGTTGTTTGAGAAAAAGCATACCCAGTGATGAGAAAAAGTATGCCCACTGTATTCATTTTGACTCCACAAAAAATAAATCCCTTTTATATATATGCATATGTAAACAGACACAAAAAGTGATCCAGAGCTACTAACATCCATGGGAACATTAACAGAGGCAAAGAATACTCCTCTTTTTAAGATATCTCATAAATCCAAATCATATGGAATTCCAAAAAATAAAATCCTGTGAAACATTAATGTACAACCTAAAATTACAAAAGACATATTGATACAAAGCTTAACAAGAAAGGACTTGTACACATGCAGACAATAAGATAATACTTAAAATTATTAATGTTTCAAAGGAGAAAACAGATAAACAAGGTAAAATGTTACAAAACAGCAAGCATATTTACAAAAAATTATACAATTAAATATCCGATGATTTAAAAATAATTGAAATTAAAATTCAAAGGAAAGCAGAAAGAATACTTTCTATCTCATTCTATGAGGCTATTTTTCTAATGCCATCACCACCATAGCAAAAACAACAACAAAAACCTGTAGGGAAATATCTCTCATAAGCAAAAAGCAAAAAACCTTAACACAATATTAGTGATACTGACAAATGAATCCTAAAATTTGTATGAAGAGGCAAAAGACCCAGAATAGCTAACACCATACTAAAGAATAAAGTTGGAAGACTGTCACAACCTGACTTCAAGACTTACTAAAAATCTACAGTAATCCAGACAGCCTGGTGTTGGTGAAACAAAAGATACACCGATCAACAGAATAGAAGATTAGCACTATAAGACAGGGTGAGAAAAAAAAAAATTAGAAGAGCCCAGAATCAGACCCACATAAATACAGTCAACTGATCTTTGACAAAAAAGCAAGGGCAATTCAATGGGGAAAAGGTATCTTTCAGCAAATCTTGGAATGACTGGAAGTTCATTTGTGTATGTGTAAGAGAGAGAATCTAGACATAGAGCTTACACCTTTCATAAAGCATAACTTAAAATAGATCAAACACCTAAATATTAAATCAACTCTAAAAAACTTCTAGAAGATGCACAGGAGAAAATATAAGTGATGTTGAGTTTGGCAAGAAGTTTTCAGATACAGTACCAAAAACAATCTATGAAACAAAGAAGGATACATTGGACTTTATTAAAAACTTATGCTGTGGCTGGATGCAGTGGCTCACGCCTGTAATCCCAGCACTTTGGGAGGCTGAGGTGGGTGGATCGCCTGAGGTCAGGGGTTCAAGGCCAGCCTGACCAACATGGTGAAACCCCATCTCTACTAAACATACAAAAAATTAGCTGGGCGTGGTGGCACGCACCTGTAATACCAGCTACTAGGGAGACTGAGGCAGGAGAATTGCTTGAACCCAGGAGGCGGAGGTTGCAGTGAGCCAAGATCATGCCATTGCACTCCAGCCTGGGTGACAAGAGCAAAACACCATCTCAAAAACAACAACAACAGCAACAAAACAAACAAAAACAAAAGACTTATGCTGTGTAAAACAAACTGTTAAGAGAATCAGACAAGAAATAGTTGGGTAATTTATTTACAAAACACATATCTGCCAAAAAACTTTTATCCAAAATATACCAAGGACTTTTAAAACTCAGCAATAAGGAAACAAGTGACCCAATTTAAAATGCATAAGGTACCTGGACAGATACTTCAAAGAAAATATACAGATGGCAAAAATATTAAATGATGCTCAATATCATAAAACCTCACACCTATTAGACACTACTATACCTATTAGAAGGGTGAAAACTAAAAATACTGACAATACCAAATGCTAGTGAGAATGTAGGGCAATAGGTGGGAATACAAAATGGTACAGCCATTTTACAAAACGGTTTGGTGGGCTCTTAAAACTACACATAGTCTTACCATAAAATCAAACGATCTTGCTCCTAGGTATAAACCCTGTTGTTTCTAAAAGTTATGTTCACACCAAAACCATCCTGCAAAAGTTTACAGCAGCTTTATTCATAATTTCCCAAAACTGGAAGCAACCAAGATGTTCAACAGATGAATGAATAAACAAATTGTAGTATATCTATATAATAAAATATTATTCAGCAATAAAAAGAAATTGCCTATCAAGCCACAGTAATCTTAAATGCACCTTTGATGGCTAAGTGAAATAAACCAGTATTGAGAGCTGACATATTTGTGTTACAATTATATATTATTCTAGAAAAGGCAAAACTTGTAGAAATAGTAAAATGATCAGTTGTTTCCAGAGCCTCGAGAGGAAGGAAGAGGGGTAAATAGGTAAAGCACAGAGGATTTTTAGAACAGCAAAATTATTCCAAGTTTTACTGATATTGTAATGGTGGACACATGACAGTACATATTTGTCAAAACCCATGGAATTTTACAGCACAGAGTAAAACTTAATGTATAGACATTTAAAAAATTTAGCAGGTTGGATGATCCTAGAAAAACTTCCTATGGCAAGAGAATCTATCTTCCTACGACAAATATATGAAAAACCTCACTGAAGAGAATGAGGTAGAAAGGTGCTGACCTAAATAACTTTGAAAATAAGTCAAGACTATAATGCTAGAGGCAAAAGTAGGTGCACAAAAACAGTGTACTTGAGTTGATAAAGTTGTTTTCCACAGGGTACAGGTTAACAATTCTGATACTGCTATATGAATGTATTGGAATGAAACTGAATAAATGGACAGCAGATAGAACCAGCAGTGAGCTTTTTCACATAAGCAAGGAGAGGAAGCTAGAATGACTTATGTTGTGATGGATTAGAGTTGTAGACATTGGTATGAACTCATGTTTAGCATAATATATAGGTGTTTACATATAGAGATATTTTAGAGAGATATGTCTATACATGGGTTATGATTAAGCACATATATTTTTTGCTCTCTCTGCCTACAGGGCCTAGAAGAAATGGCAGACAGTAGCAACAAACATGCCTAGCACCCTGATACTGGTATCTAATAATATTCTCTAATAAAAAGAAATTAGGGCTCCTTAAATAAATTACTGACTCTAGGTCTGAGGCAGGAAATATGCAACAACTTGGAACAAACAGTAGTGGCAGAATGCAAGGACATATTAAAAAATTTTTAAAAATGGAAAAAGGAGTATGAAAAAAGGAGTATGAAAATTTGAAGGAAAAAAAAAAGTGTGTCAAAGGAGACCAGGAGCAACTGGGATAGCTCCCAATGGCCAAAGCTATGACAGCTTGAATAACAAAATAAATAAGAGGTGATGAGGAAAACAACCCACGCAGAATAATTCTGAATAATGTATGTGGCTACTCTATCTCAAGAAAGTGGAGCGTAACTTTCCACTCCTGCGCTGTGGCCTCTATGTAGGGACTTGCTTCCAAGAGTACAGTATGGAAAGGGGGGACAGGAGGAGACTAACTTAGCAGTGGAGAAACCTGACATATACTACCTCAGCGAGGTGATCAAGGCCAATATCAATATGATAGCATGATAGCATGTACTTTTGATGGGATGAGATGAAAATGGTACTTGACCTCTGTGGTATTTCCTCCCAACAACCAATTATCTTAATCTTATGTAGAGAAAAACACGAGACAAATTCTAACAGAGGGGCATCCTGCAAAATACCTGAGCAATACTCATCAACAATAAGGAAAGTCAGAAACTGTCACAGCCAAGAGGACCCTAAAGACACATGATAACTAAATATAATGTAATATCCATGAACATTTATTAAAAACAAAGAAAATAGAAATAAAATATGGACTTCTGCACAGCAAAGGAAACTACCACCAGAGTGAACAGGCAACCTACAGAATGGGAGAAAATTTTTGCAATCTACTCATCTGACAAAGGGCTAATATCCAGAATCTACAATGAACTCCAACAAATTTACAAGAAAAAAACAAACAACCCCATCAACAAGTGGGTGAAGGATATGAACAGACACTTCTCAAAAGAAGACATTTATGCAGCCAACAGACACATGAAAAAATGCTCATCATCACTGGACACCATATCTCCTTTCAAATATGAATTACAACTAGGTTAATGAATTACTGATATCACTTGTATATACACATATATGCATATATTTAAAATTTGTATATATAAATAGAGCTCACAAGCATATACATACTCTCTCCTTTCAAGAATAAGGATTACTATATGTATCTTGCACTCCCTATCAAAACCTGGAATTGGAACTTTCAAAACCAAGGAACTTGAGGCACAAACAACATGCCTTTGTCATCTGTTCCTTGTTTGAGAAACAATAGGCAATGCATTTGCTCAAACAGTGGTTTTTAATAAATAAGTGAAATTGAGAACAAACAAGAAGAATGATTTCCTACGGACCTTTTGTTTTGAACTTTAATTTAATATGATAAAGTCTGCTCATTTGCCCACAAGGTTGAAAGTTCCCAGGAGCATTAGTAAAGATTCATTCAAGGACCATTAAATGGAGCCGGCTATATAGCAATTGGTGTGCTTCATTTTGGAGGTTAAATACTGAATAAAGTATTATTTTTGCCCTTACAGTGATTACTTGACTGCCAGTAGAGTATGGGAAATGTTATGACAGAGTGTGGGAAGCAGGATGCTGGCAACACTGAGTGCAATTCCATGCCTTCACTTACTCTTGACAATCAGATAAGATGATGAAATACAGCACTGTAATACGGTGCTTGGCAAACATGATGATCAATTATAAAAATGTAACTACAATAAAATTTAGAAGTCACAGTCCATTAAAATGCAAAACATAGTTATTGTCATATATGTCTCTTATTAGTCATGGTATTATTTCCACTAGTGCTTTTAAAAAAAATTTCATAGAGGTTTAAGGTGATGAATATGCTAATTACCCTAATTTGACCCATCAATATATACAATTATTATGTATCAATTTAAAAATAAGGAAAAAAAGAATTTCCTAGAAAATAGCTTAGAATCAGGTAGAAGAAAATAATCCCATAGAAACATGTTTAAGCAAATTTCAGTTCACCTAAGTTGCAGAACATCCTGGGTCTTGCTTCTGACAGCAGAACCAAATTTTTAAAAAGTTAATGATTAAAAGAATACTGTTCAGCTTTCTAAAATCACAAACCAAGCAATGAAGGCTGAACATATCAAAATACGTCAGGAATTTATGACTGGTCAAGTTATCCTAGGAGAAAGAAAAGCATGCTAAGTTTGAGGTTCATTTTAAGACAACCAAATTGAGAAAGTGATAACAGAAAACAATAATTAAGTTATAGAGAAACACAATAAAGGAAGCTAAAGACAGTAGTTAATTACAGAATTACCAACAAACAATTTGATTTCCTATCCATCCAGCTAAACAAATCCTTTATAAAGAAAATTAGAATATCTGTTGAACATATTGAACTTTATATAAATGTTCTCACTTGTGTGAGAACATTTAAAGCACAATCCATCCAAACATTAAGCCATTAAGCCATTAAGCCACAGTCAGTATTTAGAAAACTGCCTTTGTAAACTCTGTTGCCCTTTTTTTCTACAACTGCCAACATTATTTCAGTTGCCTAAAAGTTACAATTAACGGTAGACATAAATACTATGTCCATCCATCCACCTTTTATACTTCTTTTTGTTCTGCATAAACAGGTTGTTTTATGCTCTAATTATTTTATGTATCTACATCTTATCACCTCATATGAAGCTGAATGTCTCTTGTTGGCTGAAACTACACATTCAATAAGTTTCATATTTATACATCTGACTTAGAATCTCAGCAGAAATATAAGAGTTCAATAAAGACTGTTCCCAAAAGAAAATAGAGTAGCACAATTTTCAAGTTGTAACGCACCATAACTTGAATAAAACAACTGAATGAGAATGAATAAACTTACATCAAACACTAGAAATATAATGGGAGTCTGCTATGGCCATAAAGTAATAGTATAGTAGTACTATTATAGTAGTACTTTATATAGTTACACTATATAAAGTAAAAGTAGTATTTAAAAGTTATCTGACAAGCTTAGAGATGTATAAAAGATTTATTATTTCAGCCAGATAATTTGACTTTAGTAACAAGTTTAGTAGAAAAGTAAATCAGGTGGATTTAATGTCTTCTTCCATTTTAAAAAATGTTTTTATAAATCCATAATACAATACTGAGATTTAAAAAATCCTTGTCAAATTCAGGCAAATTTAAAAAAGAAAAAAACTTACTTGACTCCATTAAACAGAATTGTATGTACCTAAATTTCATTTTCCATTACTAACATCTAACACTTTAAGTCTATTTGGCACTCAATAGATCCCTGTAAGTCCCATTAACAGCAATGGGAATTCTATGGGCACAGAGAAAAGAGAAATGCCTCTTAGTGTAAATAGTTTCTCCTTTATAACTTTATAATTAACCTCTGCTTTCTACCCAATTTTCTATGTTGGATGTTTTAATTACTTAAATGAAAATGACTGGATTGCAATGGAAACCAGATGGAAGCATCATCGAATAAATCAAGGAAATACAGTGGCAACGTCACTTTACACAAGTATAGAGTTTATTGTCATAAAAAAGGCAGCATAAAATATGCAGTCAAACAACAAAATTTGGGTAGGTAGAGACAGTTGATGTTTAAACATATAACAGAGCCTTTCCTTTCTGGTAATAAAAACCCCAAGTTCAGACCAAGAAGGACAAAGCGATTATCAACTAAAAGCTTTAGAGGTGATATATGAAGAGATGAACTTATGGCTTCAATTTAGTTCCTGAAGGGTACCATGCACTAACTCAATGATAATTAGAAAGCTGTCAAAGGATTCATCAACACTGGAAACTAAACACTTGGATTCACAAACGTTTTAAGTCCAAGTGAAATTCTTATTTATAAATGATTCTACTTGCTCCATGGAAAATTATGCCTCATTTCCATTTTTATGAGCATTTCTTTCATGCTTTAATATATATGAATGGCACATCAGAGATTTAAAATGTGTATGAGTCAGAGAGACACAGACAGAGGCAGGCAGAGACAGAGGCAGAGACAGAGGCAGAGACAGAGACAGAGGCAGAGGCAGAGGCAGAGACAGACAGAGACAGAGACAGAGAGATGCCTGTATGGGCTTTTGAAATATAACCAGAAAGATATCTATTTCAATTTGAAGGTTTCTCAGATTGGGGGAAAAAAGAATCATCAAGTCAATACTGAATTTAATTTGGGAGTGAGGGAATCATCTATCAAATATTTAACCGCTACTAGGACAAGAAAGAACGTAATAGCAGGCTTGCTAGAAATACGTTCTCTACTTTAAAATGCATGATGTATTTTGAAGACAGGTGCAGGTCATGGGGTAAATATGTTGCTCATGATTTCTTAGAAAAGTTTTGAGAGAATGAGGATGTTTTCTTTCCGTATAATTCCACATACTTTTAAGGATGTAGAATAAAATCTAAAGAAGCTTAGCAGGATAGGACAATAGTTTCCTTAGCAGGAAAAAAGCAGAAAAATTTACCTTAATTATGACTCAGTGGAAACATGAGGAAATCCTCTTGACGTGGGTTAGGAGTGGGGCAAATCTACTTTTCCATTAGAACCTTACAACAGGTTTGATTTTCTTTTTAGTTTATAAAGTTTTTAAAAAATGTTTAGTTTATAAGCCTATTCAAACTATGGTTAGCAGGCTAAATGATATTTACATTTCTTTAGGAAAAAAATACATTCATTTTTATCTCCATTGCTTATAACTTAGTGTTCAAAAGTGAAAACATTTTAACAATGTAATAAACAAAGGCTTAGCTTGTGAGGATAAATATGGAATTTGTATGCTTTCTGTTTAAACCAGGAAGTATAATATGTACTCCAAGATCTAACTAAACTAATTTTTCATTTGAAATATAAGGAAATAAACTTATTTTTGTCCTAATTTTTCTTCTCTTACTTGCAAGTAAAATATGTTCATGAAAAAATAGGATGCTAACAAAAATTCCTAATTTTATTTTGGTATTAGGACTCTTATTTCAACAATGTGCAATAAATTAAGTCTGTTCATTACAACAGACCTTCAAATGATGCACAAACACACACAGCGACACACAGAGTCCAAGTTAGCAAATTTTTCATAACGTGGATAGATTCAAACTGCCCTTAAAAATTGGAAGAATATTAGTTCTGGGAATGCTAGAACCATAGAATCATGAAAAATAAACTGCTGTGGAACCTCAGGTTGGGGTGGTTGTTAATTTTACTTTGGAGTGGATGCAGCAGGTAGATTTAAGAGGAGCAACAGGCAAGGCTTCTAAGAAGAAACAATATGTGAGTTGGGTGTTAATGAGAGGAGAAGTCTTTCAAAACGGAGGAGACTGGTGAGGCAGGTATAAAGACATGATAAATAGTCACGTATTAGCAGAAAAGGGAGCATCTCAGGATGGGCTTAGAGCCCTTGTCGGGGACAGGACATAATGTTACACAATGAGATTGAATATGTAGACAGAAGGTCAATTCAAAAGGACCTCATGCCATGCTAAGGAGATTCAGAGTTAATTGTGGCTCTAATAGTATTTATTAAGGAAAGGCAATATTTTTCTGTTCTATTACCTACTCCTTCTTTTCTCCTCTGACCTAATACCTAATAATTTCCTAAGAATTATCTGGAGCCACACAGATGTGAGTTGAAACATCGGCTTTTAAATTTTGGCTGTAAGTGTTGGATAAGTGTTGTAAGCCCCTCCACTCTTCAGATATCACAATTGTTAAATGAAATAGTAACAGTACTTATGCTACATTGTCAACATTAAAACTTAGAGCTCTTGAAAATTATCTAGGACAGCATGACATACAGTAGGTGTACAATGAACACTATTTGTTTATGCATATTAGCATGTCTCTTTCCTTAGTGAGCATGTTGTGTGATTTAACATATCAACAGATAATTGCATGTATGCATGCTCTCTTTTGTTTGCTTTTGAGTATATTGCTAAAAGCAAGCACAAAAAGTCAGGTGTTTATATTACTTATTTGAGAGAGGCTTGGGACTGCATAGAAGCATGCTGTTTTCCACTTTGGTATTTACACATAGAGAAACTATGCCCTCGACTCTACTGGCTTTCGGTTTTTTAATAAAGGATAGATAAAAGGAGACCATCCTAAATTGGCAATTCTATTTGCACACCTGGACAGAAACTAAAGACCTAAGGCTATTTTTCGCAACACAAGGAAAGGTTTATTCTCAACTTCTATCAATAAAATATATATTCTATGCAATCACCTAAGTTCATATCATCAGTCACATTTACTAAAATCTTCAGACTTTCTAGGTTCATAGACCTAGTGATTATTTTTCCTTTTGACACATCATACATTCTTTCAAAGTAAATTTTACTAAAACTGTTTCTAAGGTAGGCGTGTGCTATGGCAGCAAGGAGGTACCTTATCAGTAAAAGCTCTTGCTTCCATTGTAGAGCTAAGGGGTTTCAATGTGAATAACAAATTATTCTCCATAAAAGGCTGAGCTATTAAAATAAGGATCTCCACAAAAAGATTACAAATCATTTTAAAAAGATATGCCCTGCTTATTATCTGAATTCACTTAAATATGTTGTAGTCACATTAAGCTGTGCAAACTGTTTTAGGAAAAAAGTCATGAATGGGGAGAAGTGGATTTGGGGGAAAGTCCATCATCTGAATGATGGCAGATTTCAGTTGTACACTCCTTCGGTCAGTGTTAACTGCTCCTGAGGAATCATGGAGACAGGAGGAAGATTAAGTTAAAAATACAAAAACTTACAAATGCTTTAGACAGAGCTTCGAGGAAGAGAAGAAGGAAAACTGGCTGTTTCTAGCCATTAACAGAAACAGCTCACTTTTACTCATTTCCATTGTAGCAGGCATTGAATAAACCCCTTTAAATACTGCCTCTGTGAATTCTTACAAATGCTAGTCCCATTTGACAGAAGTAGCAGCAATCTGAATAATGGAGAGTTTAGGGACTACAGATCACAGATAGGAGATAGCAATGACAGGATCTGACCTTAGGCAGCATGTCTCCAATGGCTGAGAACTTCACCAGGGTAAGTCCATGTAGTATAATGTTTCAGTCAAGTTCTGCAGTCAGTCTGCCTGGGACCCATGCCTTGTTATCTGCACATTCTTAGACAAATGCCTCAGCCACTCTTTGCCTCAGTTTTGTCATCAGCAAATTGTAGATATAAAAATAGTGCCTCCCTCAGAGTTGCGAGAATTACATGCACTACACTGAATGTTAGCAATTCTTGTCATTATCATTATTAGCAATAAAGTGACAAATTTGTAGAAATAAAGGCCCTTAACAACTAGAATTTATACCAAGTTGTCATTAACAGAGGAAAATAGAGAAGGGTCGTCACAGTAAGCCTCTTCCCATCCTGTTTTAAGTCCTGTCTATTAAGGTTAGTGCAGAATCATTGGTTGAGAGAGGGAAAGAGGAAAACATTTATTGAGAAACAATTATGTATTAGAAGGTATGCTAGGTAATTTTACATGTTACATCATTCAATCCTTACAGTGACCATAAAAGATGAATATTATCTCACTTTTCAGATGAGGAACATGAGGTTCATAGGGTTTAAGAGACTTTCCTGAAGTCATAGAGAATTAAAAGTTGTATTAGGATTGAAACAGAAAATGAGAAGTTTAAGCATCCCATGGGGTTGGCAGTTTTGGTTTGCAATGTGCTTTCGCTTTTTTATTTCAAAATCTTTAACAACTATTGATAGAGACATTGAACATGCGTAAAAAGTTGAAAGGTAAATCAAAGAGAATTGTTAACTCAAAATCCTTTTAAGCATACCATACCTGAGAAATAGCAAAAATTAATAGGTTTTACAAGTATACCTGATAGAAGCTTTGTTTTCAACATATACTGATATTATGATACATAAACATATTAAGAAAAATTTGTCACAAAATTTTAGAATTTGATATCCACATTAGAGAAGCTTTTGTATAAACTATTCAGATCAGAAGACAGTGATAAAAATGTTCTCTCATGCATATCATAATGACTAAATGTACACAGGTCCAGTACTTTAAAGATTTTGGACTAGGTAAAAGAATCCTATTTTAGAATATTAAAAATTTGTCACATTTTAAAGGGAACCTATTATTCTTCAATGAAACCATGAAGCCACAATTTTGAGTAATAACCACATGCAGTGTGCTACACTAGGACATTTGAAGGCCACAGATTTTTCAACTTCCAGTGAAGCTGGAGAGGAACAGAGCTGATTTGATTACAAGTGATAATTACTTTTCTAGTAGATTCATTCAGTAGTACAACCCCTAAAACGTCATTTTGCACTGTCTTATTAAGAAACATATTTTGAGATATGCTTTGAGTAAATGTAACAGCAAGATATTAAAACATATACCTGTAAAATAATCAAGAAAATATATTTGCATATCTAATTATAACCATTCAAATTAGCTACAAAGAATTAAATGCAAAAGTAAAGAGCAACTAGTCAATAATCTTGACATAGTGGTCCAGACAATGCTGTACTTTGGGAGAGAAGCAGAGAGCACCAAAAAGAGGGTCTTGGCCTAATGTGGTGTGTTTTGAGAATGGAAGGGAAGGGTAGGCTTCCTGATCAAGTTGCCAGTTCCTTTCTTTATGAATTCTGAGGATTCCCAAAAAGAAAAATTCCTCTTCTACTCCTACAAAAAAGCTAGGTCACAGAAACAACAACAACAACAAAAACAAAACAAACAAAAAATTAGCACAAGGCCGTTAATCTCAACCTTAATTCAGTTTGGCATTAGAGAACGAGAAAGGAAAGAAAACTTAATGAAAAAGAACCAAAGACACAGAACTAAGGATGTGATAACTTAATAACTGAATAAGTTATTAAGAATTCTTCATTGAGCAACTACTACTGACAAGTAACTATTCAAGGCCCCCATGATAAGCTGGTAAACTCATGAGATGTGATCTTGGCCTCATAGATACTGCAGTTAGTTTAGTAGGAGAGAGTTGATAGTCAAATAATTACTTAAATACTTGTAAAATTAAAACCATTGTGCCACAGTCTTTGGTCCTACGAAAGCATGTGACACGTCCATAAAAGTCTCACTGAGGAAATAACAAAGCTATGACCTGAGGATACATAGAAATTAGGTGAAAGGATGAGAGCTGAGGATAGGATTTAGTGATCAAAGAATTACACATCTGAAGAAAGAGCAAAAGGCTAGGGTGGCTGCAGCAGTCTCAGGGATAGTCTAGTGGGAGACGAAGCTGAACACTAGCAAGGACCGAGTCCTTTAAGGTCTTGTGGCCTCATTAAACTCTCTCTTTCCTCCTCAACTTCCTCTTCTTCCTACTCCCACCAGTAGGGTACCCTTGAAAGGTTTTAATCAAGGAGATAGAGGGGACTGTAGTCAAATGTGACAGGAATTGATTTCACGTTAAAAATCTCAGGTATGCAGAAATGCAACTCACTCAACCTCTGCTTTTAATGGAGTTTCAAGTCTTGGAAGCAAAAAGATTTAAGGAGTCACTTTCAAGACTTCTCAGTCTAATTCAGTGTGAACATTATATTGTAAACACAGAGCACAGAATGAGATCAAAGAACAAGTTTACATTTTACTTTTGTGGCTCATTAAATCTGCTCCTTGGGGCAGCTGCTTCTACTGCCCCTGGATGGCTTCTCTGATCAACCTTGAATAGAAATAATTCCTACAGTCATTTTAAGTGGCAATGCCCGTCAAATCTGTAATTAAATATCAACTTTGCAATAGCAAAAGATTTCAAACTTTTAAAAAATTAACATGTCTTCCCACCCAAGCCCAGTTTTATTGCTTGCAGAAAGCTGTAGTGGGGAAGCAGGAACTTGTATACATTTTTCTCTTGGCCTCTGGCATTTCTAAGCCTCCCCAGCTTGCTAACTGCACTGTGCTTTCTTATCTCTGTCCACTCCTTTATGATTCAAGATGCATCTGGAGAACTGTCACTCAGCAGGCATTAGAGAAAAATGGGTACATGGGGACAGTGGCACCTGTATGGGCCTTAAGGTGAAAAGGAGACCGTTTGTATTTATAAGGCCATATTAAGGATTGTAGGTTTTATTATTAAGGATAATGAGGAACCAGCAAACCAACAAATGGTTTTAGTCATGAGGTGTCACAGACATGTTTGCATTTTAAAAGAATTACTTCACTTTGGGAGGCCGAGGTGGGCGGATCACGAGGTCAGGAGATCGAGACCATCCTGGCTAACACGGTGAAACCCTATCTCTCCTAAAAGTACAAAACATTAGCCGGGCGTGGTGGCGGGCACCTGTAGTCCCAGCTACTCGGGAGGCTGAGGCAGGAGAATGGCGTGAACCCGGGAGGCGGAGCTTGCAGTGAGCCGAGAGCCTGGGCGACAGCGAGACTCCTTCTCAAAAAAAAAAAAAAAAAAAAAGAAAGAAAGAAAAGAAAAGAAAAAAAGAAAAAAAAATTACTTTTGTGGTTGAATTACCTCATCTGGTTGGGTGGACAGTCAGACATGGCTCTTAGTGCAGCAGGTATGTACCTAGTAGGAAAAAAATTGTCCTCCTCCCCCTACACAGGGCAGACAGGCTAAAAATCCTAGCAAAAGATTTGTATGGATCTGTCAAACGGTCTTTTGTTTAGGTAGTTACAGAGAACATGAAGAAAGGGCATTCACCAGGAGTCGTCCCGCTGGTTGACCGAATAGAGTCCTGGTCAGATTCAATAGCTAGGCTTAGCTAAACGGGAAGGCAGAGCTTCTGGAGTATCAGTATCACTGTTTCTACATTGCTCTGGCCCACAGAAAACCATGGCTTAGAGAAAAATAAACCTGGAATGTCACACTGGAACATGGCGCTAATTTAGACAATCTGCTTATTTTCCAAGGAACTGGTAGTTAAATACAGACCGTTTATTGTTCTAAATTTTAAATTTAAATTTTCAGCTTTGTTGCTATTTTTAATGAAATATCCTTTTAAATACAGAATGTTATTCAAGAATCTCATTTGCTTTTATTTAGAATATCTGAAATTCTTAAGTAACAACCTACAAAGATAGAAAATTTTTAATTTGTTCTATTTGTCACCCTGCCTAAAGAACTTTTATAAATTCAGTATTCAAAAGGAGAAATATTAAATAAAAAGGTAAAACAATCATGTGATTAACAATAAGCTAATTTAAAAAATAAAAACATCAGGTAAGATTTAAGTTCCTTTTAAGTAGTAATTCTTCAGTCTGAGTGGTTATCAAAAGCAGCTGAACAGGTTGAAATAAATACAGATGGATTTAAATTCACTAGGTCTGGAGTAGAAACCAGGTGTTGAGTGGTATGGCTATATTTGGAGGAAGAATAATAGATGAAGCAACTTAGACGTCCCTGAGTTGATAGTTGTTTATTTTGAAGGTAGAAGATTATTTTAATTTTATATTAAAATTAGCTTGAAAGCAGTATAACTCTACTTTTGTATTTTGAATTTTCCAGAAAGAAGTTTTTATAGAAAGCAACAAAACTTCTCAACTCTGAGGAATTCAGGCTTAGAAACTAATAAGTTAGATTATGGCATAGGATTCAATTAATTTATGTTGGATTCTGAAGAAAATTCGAGAATTTGCTTTTTAGTATTTGTATAGGAAAAGCATTCAGCATGCTTTGACAAGGATCTTTGCACTGGTTTGGTGGTGGCTGTGCAAATAGCACCACCAAGCTGCTGTCATGATTTATTTAGAGAGAAGTAATCTATGACTCATGTAATAATATAATAATTTCAAAAAATGTAACTTTATCCCATAATCTCTTTGTGTACTTAAATTTTAAACTGTATAACTACTTAATGCTCTCGGGGCATATTTAGGATGGGTCACAAATTCACAATTTGTAAATAGTATTTCATGAATAAAACTCTCTTTGGAAACATTGCTGGTAACATATTAGAACTTCAGCTTTAGTAACAAAATTGATCAATTAATAAAATAACTGAATTTTAAAAAATATATATTAAGTTCTTCACTTTAAAAAGTTTTTCTTCATCTGAATGGATTGCACTTTTTCCAGTAATACAAGCCACAGTTGCAGCATTTGACAATATGCAAAAATTATACTATATTCCTATTTATCTGGTTACATAGAAATTGACAGTCAGAAACATGACTTTGAATTATGTTATAGCCCACAGAGAAAATTATCAAGCGTATCTTGACATTTCTAGTAGTGTTCTCACTTTCTTTTGCCACATTAAATAGCAAACATACAGTGTTTAACATGCACATTTCCTCCTTACCTCTGTTCCAAAGTGAAAACTTGCCCCTATTTTTGCTCTTCTCAAGAGGAATCAATTTAAAAATTATTGGGAGACTTAGAAAACCCCCTTGGACTTTTTTGTTTCGGTAACTGTCATGATAGTGACAGTAAGGCTATGGCGAAACTTACTGCTATTCCCACATTACTCTTTTGGGTTAGCAATCTGAATTTAAATTCATTCACTCCCTTCATATTATAGAAATTACTTGAATGCCTATTTGTACAAAGTCCAGGTGAATTTGTTTCTTATTGCTATCATAATACATTATATACGCATTACAAATATAGTAGCTTGAAAGAACACAAATTTGTTATTGTACAGTTTTGGAGGTTGGAAATCCAATATCAACCTCACTATGCTAAAGTCAAGGTGTCAGCAAAGCTGGTTCTTTCTGGAGGTCCTGAGGGGACAGTCCATTTCCTTACCTTTTTCAGCTTCTAGAGGCTGCCTGCATGCCTTGTCTTGTGGCTTACGGGCATCATTCCTAGCTTTTGCTTCCTTTCTCATATCTCCTACTACTAACTCTGAGCCTCTGCCTCTTTCTTATAAGGATCCTTCTGATTACATATTGCCCACCTGGGTAATCCATGGTACTTGCCAATTGTAAGATCCTTAATTAATTACATCTGCAGAGCCCCTTTTGCCTTTGTAAGGTAGCATATTCACAGGTTCTTAAATTAAGGCACAGACATCTTTTGCAGGACATGATGCAAGCTAGCCAAAAGAGAAGGAGGGAACACATTAAAAACTGATATTGGAAAGTAAATTAGAAAATTCCAATAAGTCTAGAATTTAGTTACTCGTACCAGAAGGGAATAGTCATTTCTCTCTCTCTCTCTCCAACAGGGTTAACTTTTTGAACAGTAACTAAGTTAAAGATTAGCAGATGTGGCTGGGCGCAGTGGCTCATGCCTGTAATCCCAGCACTTTGAAAGGCCAAAGCGGGAGGATTGCTTGAGCTCAGGAATTTGAGACTAGCCTAAGCAACATAGTGGTGAGATCTTGTCTTTCAAAAAAAAAAAAAAAAAAAATTACCCAGGTGTGGTAGCTTGCGTCTGTCGTCCCAGCTACTTGGAAGGCTGAAGCCGGAGGGTTACTTAACCCAGGAGACAAGAGTTTTCAGTGAGATGAAATCATGCCATTGCCTTCCACCCTGGGTGACAGAGTGAGACCTTGTCTCAAAAAAAAAATAAATAAATAAAAAGTAGATGTTTTCATGACAACTAGAGATTGACTTGGTCTAACTTATTCAGAAAATTGCCTTAATTTCTCACTCACTTTAGCATTCTAAAACTAACTTTCTTCGCTAAAACTAACTTTCTTCGCTAGGAAAGAAAGAAGCTGCATTCTCTTTATATCTGTAAAGACCAAGTACATGGGGCACTCACAGATAGATGAGTCTAAAGTAAGGTGTCTTCTGTGGGAATTTTAGAGCTTAGGAGCAAGTACTTTGAGCTACGAAAGGATATATTGGTGTGAAAACATGTTACTTGGCACAGAGTAAGGAGTCTTTTTTTTTTATTTATATTTTTATTTGTATTTTATTTGTATTTTTAATCATCTTATTTTTAGAAATTTTCTAATTAGCCAGTAAGTGCAAATGTGCTCTAATAGATGCTTATGTGAACTAATGAAAAATTGAGAGGTGATCACAAGCTTTCTATACCAGTGACATTGATTTGATATTTTTAAAAGAGGGAGAAAACATATTCTGATGGTTCTGTAAATAGATTTGTTCCCATCATAGGAATTTAGAAATTGTGACTCCTGGGACAATTTGCTTCCAATTATATTATGGAAACAGCTTTTATTTCAGGCAGCTAGAATTAGGCTTGCTCAACATCTTTAACTTGCAGAAAAAATGGAGAAGCCATCCTAAATTTCTGTTCTATATATCAGAGATTTGTTTTGTTGTATGTGATCTATGACACATATGTAACGATTACATAGCCTCGGTGTTTGATTTTAAACTGCTTAACTCTCCACATGTTTAAATTATAAAACCACCAGGTAAATACATTTATTTTTCTATACAAGTATGCACAGCTGGCTAATACCAAATGATGCCAAAAAGTCTGCACCAAGTCTTTCTCCTTTGCTATTAAGGAAACTGCCCATGGGTTCATGTGGACAGAGAATAAAATTCATTTAACAGTAAAATATCGTATTTTGTCCCCCTTTCCACAGCAGTTCTTTGACTTCAGATCAACAACTCTGGCCAATAAGGTCACCTGGCATAAGGATATTTTATATTTTTCTCTATTTGAAAATAACATTTAAATAAACCTCCACTTAATCTTTGAATCTAGACCTAAATACCCCACTAATTTCCGGATAAATTTCCTAGGCGGAGTGTTTCTCTCTGAAGCTTCTGACATCTTTTGAAAACCTCCTTAAAACACTTCCATACACAGTTATGGCAAGCATATTTTATTCCTTCTTCTACCCTACCTAGACTGTGAGCTCTTTGAGGATGGGGACTGGGTCTTACACCTTTAACTTCTTACCTATTGGTTGACATAGGAAATATTTGTTGACACAGTAAATATTTTTGAATTAATAAATTAATAAATGTAGCATGCAGTGAGTGAGAACTTGTTGAGTTCTTTCATTCAGTGGGAAAAGCGGATAAAATGTCATAAGCCTTATTTCTGAGATATTTATAGTATATTAAGGGGTAGAGAGAAGGAAAACTGGCGAAGAATCTGAAAATACTACATACAATTAAAAAGCAAGGACAATAAATGCTCAAAATTTGAGATTTTCTAAACACAGGAGAAGGTTGTATCAGAATCAGCTGAGGATTTCTTTCTAACCCACTCTCCCATTAGCACTGTCTTTCTGTAAATGTGCGCTCCCATTTACAGAGGGCACATTATTATGTTGACAGCTGTGCCCAGTAGACACAGTAAGACTGTGGTTTGACATGATGGACTTCAGTCTTACCATATTCATGGACTCCTTTATTTTTCTTTATCTAGATCCCCAGATAAGCTTTAAGACAAATCCTCTAGCTCCTCTCTTTGAACCAACCCTTCGTATAGTTTCAGACATAAATACTTAACTGTGGTTCTTTGCTTTCACTATTATCCTGAATAACATGTGAGAGCCTTTCAAATTTTAGTTGCTTTTAACATCTCTTCAAATTTCAGTAGTGGACAATGCGTTAAGCTATTTTGCTGTGTTTCCAGGATTGAGAACTGTTGAGCCACTCTGAGTGAGGACCTAGGACTAGCAGCACTACATCACCTGGAACTTATTAGGCATTCAGCGTCTCAGACTTTTCCAAAGACTTCGTGAAACAGAGTACGTATTTTAACAAAATTCTCTATGTAACTCCCACATGCATTAAAGTTTGTGATGCAATGCTCTACATTATATCAACCTACTAAAATACACACCACCAACAACAAAGAGATCTCTGTTAAGATAATAAGAAAGGCTCCTGGAGGAGGCAATAGAGCCTGTAGATACACAGGTTCTGGAGTCAATCTACCTGGATTCTAACACTTCTTAGTTCTGTTACCTTGATTGCATTCCTTGTTATGCCTAAACTTCAGTTTACTTCATTAAAATGGGGATACTGATAAATGACCAAATCCATAAGATTTCTGTGAGGTGTACAGCATTATTTGGCATACAGTATCCCTCAGTAAAGTCAGTGCTACTAACGTTAAGTGAACTAGACCTGAAAAGCAGTAGAAGGCATTCCCTTCAGGTCATTATCAGCTTTGGATAGCTGGAGTAAACTAGAACACCAGTCTTCAAATGAGGCCCACACATTCCGAAAGGTCAATGAAGACATTCCAGATGAAACATAGGAACCATTCATTTTAAGTGGAACATTTTCAGATCCCCCACATCCATATACATCCATTTGTAATTTAACTGAAATTAAAATTTGATATGCCTGCAGTAGTGTGTCAGCTTTGTCTTTCTTTTCCAACTTGTCTTTCACAAAGGTCCCCCTCCCAGTTTACAAAATAGAAACTTAACTCCCAGCCATTTTAAATTTTAGTCTAGTATATTCTCTGAATGAAAAAACAAAAAACAAAAACAAAAAATATACTTTGTCACCACAAATACACTTTTTATGCATCATCCAGGTGATTAACTATATTTATTTTTATTTTTTTTTGAGACAGAGTCTTGCTCTGTCACCCAGGCAGGATTGCAGTGGCATGATCTCGGCTCACTGCAACCTTTGCCTCCTGAGTTCAAGAGATTCTTACACCTTAGCCTCCCAAGTAGCTGGGATTACAGGTATGTGCCACCACACCTGGCTAATTTTTTGTATTTTTAGTAGAGATGGGGTTTCACCATGTTAGCCAGGCTGGTCTCAAAGTCCTAACCTCAGGTGATCCCCCGCCTTGACCTCCCAAAATGCTGAGATTACAGGTGTGAGCCACTACACCCTGCCACCAAAAAAAAAAAAAAGTTACTTTTTTTATGTCTAGATAGTCACCACTAGCTGACTATTAATGGCAAGTCTGTGTTCTTATTCTCTAGCTAGCTATCTGTCTTCTTAGACAGTTCACTCCTGAGATGTCTGTAGGAGTGATAAATAATAACAAGTTAAATTTTTTAAAAAATGAAATAACTCTTTACTCACAACAAATTTGATTTCGCGATTGGTTTGGCAATAAGGATTAACTTTGCTGTGGAATTAGGATATTTTTCCATAAATTGAATAGCTAATACTGAAGATACAAAGTTTTTGCAGATATATTTTAACCACATGAAAATACATAGCACTGGCAAAATAGAATATTTATGACTACTAAACAAACAATATATAAAATTCAGATGTCAACCTAAAAATGAAAGAGCATTATGTTAAGTTTTACAAAATCTCTGAAGCTTGCAGATTGCACTTTGGTGATGTCAGCTCAGGACCTTGATAGGTGGACTCCCAGCCCTGCTACTATTTGTGACGTACTATAAGACACTGGGAGGTCTAAAGTAGAACTTAGCAATTTGAAGCTCAAAAGTGCATCCTTGGCTTAATAAAAAGAGAAAGTAAAACAGTTTTTGGCATGTATCTTTAACCTCAAGGCCCTATTGGCACCCTAATGCATTTATAAATATAATGTGAGATTTCAAACATATTTCTGAAGGAAAAGAGCCTAGATGCATGCACAAAGCATAGAGTTTTGTACTCTCAGATCTGTTTAAGTTTTTAATGCTGAAAAAATAAATTCATAAACATATTATCATAAGTAGCATGTAAGTAGACATTAACACTATGAAACAGGGAGGTTAGTGATTTTTAAGGGGTTTCCAAGCCTTTGTTCAAAAATACTAAGATATAACAACTTGGCTTAAAAATGATAAGTGAACGCAATAAAAATTGCCATGAATACGACTGACGAGGACATATCAATTCGCGTTTGATGATTCTTATTATGTTTAATAATTATCCAGCAGGAATAGAATTCATTGTTATTTTGCTTTGAGTTATTTAAAGATAAAAGTAAGAAAGAAGGGAATTTAGGGTTTATTTGATTATGGTTATAATTCAACCAAAGCTGGTTTGAAGAAGCAATAGAAAAATAAGACATTTAAAGGTCTATTTAAATTTGAAATGAATTAATATTTCTTCTGACATAATATGGCATTTGAAAAAATATATTTAACATACCTTTCCAGAAAAAAAAAAGTTATGTGCTTTCGCTTTCATCTAGCACATGGAAAGTGGGAAAACCTGTTGCTTCCAATCAAACCATGAAAAAAAGTCAAAGAGAACTATCAAAGTATAACTTTTCTTAAGTCCATCAGATAGCTGATATTGTAGAGCAACCACTTAGCCAAAATTAAAACACACACACACACACGCACACACACAGGTGGGAGAAAGTGATTGGTAACATATAAATGTGTAAGAATGATTCAGTCAAAATCAGAAAACCAACAAAAAAGAGTGAAAAGAGATAAGATAATCAATAGAACTGGACTCATAGATCACCTGAATCTTAGATTTACTGGGTAACAGCTTTAAAATAACTATGAGAAACCTGTTGACAATCTATAAAAAAGGTGGAGAACACAGATTAAAAGATGGGGAACTTTAGCAGAGAGATAAAATCTATAAGAAAAATTAAAATGGAAACGATAAAAGTGAAAACAGGAGTTCAAGACCATCCTGGCCAACTTGGTGAAACTCCGTCTCTACTAAAAATACAAAAATTAGCCGGGCATAGTGGTACATGCCTGTAGTCCCAGCTACTTGGGAGGCTGAGGTCGGAGAATCACTTGAACCCAGGGGGCGAAGGTTGCAGTGAGCAGAGTTCACGCCACTGCACTCCAGCTTGGGTAACAGAGTGAGACACCTTGTCAAAAAAAAAAAAAAAAAAAAAAAACCCTTTATGGATCAAAATTCTTAGGAAAAAAAAAGTCTCTGAAAGCTTCACAGAAAGGGTGATACAGAAAAAAAAATTAACACTGGATTATAGAACATACAAAGAATTCTCATAAATCAACAAGGTCGCAAAAAAGCCAGAAAATTAATAGATAATTAGGCAAAGCGTATTTATAGGTAGTTCACAGAAAAGGAGTTTAAATGTTCAAGCTTGTTTGCAATAAAAAATGCTAATTTAACCATGTTACATTCATCAGAAAGGCAAGCTATTGAGAGCAAAGGGAATTCATTATACTCCTGGTAAGAATATCAATCTGTATAGTCATTCTGCAGAAGAGTCTCACACTATTCATTTAACTTGAATATGTTTAGGTCCAGGATTTCCATTCCAAGATCTATTTCCTAACAAAGTTCTCCAGAAGTTGACGAATGCACCTCCACAAAGTCTACATCACGTTATTATTTTTTAATGGAGGAATTCGTAGCAAACTAAACATCTAATACAATTTTACTTATTGACATACATAAAATGCAGTGGATGTATACTATGGAAAAATCGGCAGCAGGTAGAAGCAAGTAAATGAAGTGAACATACACAGTCAGATGGATGAGTTTCAAACACAGTTTTAACTTTAAAATTGTAAGATGCTGAACAACATGTATGGCCAATAACATGTAGGTAAATTTAAAACATATACTCACATTAAACAATTCTTTTTTTTTTTTTTTTTTTTAAGACAGAGTCTCACTCTGTCGCCCAGGCTGGAGTGCAGTGGCACGATCTCGGCTCACTGCAAGCTCCACCTCCAGGGTTCAAGCCATTCTCCTGCCTGAGCCTCCCGAGTAGCTGGGACTACAGGTGCCCGCCACCATGCCTGGCTAATTTTTTTTGTATTTTTTTTAGTAGAGACGGAGTTCCACCGTGTTAGCCAGGATGGTCTCGATCTCCTGACCTTGTGATCTGCCTGCCTCGGCCTCCCAAAGTGCTGGGATTACAGGCGTGAGCCACTGCGTCTGGCCAACGATTCTACATTCTTAATATGAGTGCAAGCGCATTAAATTGGGTTCCAATGGGGAAAAAGAAATAGAAGTAATGATCAGGAATGTGGAGATAAAATTTTAAAGGCGTTTTTTGACTCGTATCATACTCTATTTTCTTCATTTCCATAACAACTATCATCTAAAATCATATTTATTTTACTTGTTTATTATTTAATATCTGTCTCTTTCTTTTAGAATGTAAGACACATAAAGACAGGGCTTTTCTGTTGTTGTTCAAGGTGTCTCAAACGCAAATATATTTTACATTACCACAGGGCATGACACATTATTAGGTGATAAAAATTACTTGATTAATTATCAGTAAATGAGCAATGATAATTTACCATAATTTGCTTTACCAGATTGCTTCCCCTAGGTTGGCTCAGTGGAAACAGTATGCCTCTCCTTGGTGGACAGCTTCTTGAGCCGAACATATGGTGAAGCACGGCTTCTATGCTTCCTGTAATTCCGAAAGGGTTGCCAAAATACAGATCTGTGCCAAGAAACCTCTGGCTTCCTAACCTTGACAAGCCTTTTTGAGGCACTTAGCCAGTCGTCTTTATATTCATCTTTGTCACTGAACAGATCCACAAGGACAAAACAACACCCATATTTTCCATATGGATGTAATATTGCAACACATTGTCTTTAAGCTAAAATAGCATTTTTAGGGCACAATTATTTATGTGCTAGTTATGGATGCTATACAAATTATTTGTCAGTAAGTCATCAAAAATCTCATATATTCAAATGTGGGTACATAGATACATATATTGTTGTTGTTGTTGTGGTGGTGGTGGTGGTGTGTGTGTGTGTGTGTGTGTGTAGGCATAAACTAATTGCAATTCTCTTATTTATGATCACAGAAAAGTGACTTTTCTTCCCTCCTGAGGTAAGTTTCTTTCTTCCCTCAGGATAAGAATCAACACTTCCAGTTGCATTGTGTATTATTAGAGGTTATGCAAGAATCCAGAAGTCAGATCAAGGCTTTCCTATGATTAGTTTTTGTTTTGTATTTGATGCTATCTGTTAAGGTTTCAGAGCAAAAGGTCCTAAAAATTAAAAAAATAAAATAAAATAAAAGCTTAATGAAGCAACGAGGACAATATTTCACTTCTTGATTATAGCTTTCTATTTATAATGCTTTTCTGTTTTACATTCAGCTTCCTCACAAATCAAGCCTGATAATGATTCATGTGCTAAACACTGTTCTGACGAAGATGATTTCTGTATAGTTCTAAAGTTTTCTGTATGGAAAAACAAGGTGATGTGGCAGACATCTGGAATACATGCCTGCCTAAAAGCAATGGAATATTCTATATTTTAATAGATTCCCTTTAGTGTAAATCAAATACTTAAATATGTTATACCAAAAAAAAAAAAAACACTTTATTACTGGGTCTCATTTGTCGCTAGGGTACAGATAGGTGATTTGGATGCAAATCAAATGTACCGATGCTAGACTTTGATTCAGAATGGATTACACTGGGAAAGAGGACCTTGATTTTGCTAGTGCTGGTAGCAGCAGAGGTGGCCCCATTCTGGGCAGAGTTCATGGTGGGAGTAGCAGCCTCCTTGCTAAGGGGACTTAGAATAGTTCCACAGCATTTCTGCCAGAGTTCTTGGAATCTTAGTGCAGAGTCAACACTGCTGCCTTTCCAAAGAATCTCTAAACTATGGAATAAATACACTGTAGTAAAATGTCATTCCAAAAGATGGGAAAAACAGAACAAACATTCTGTATGTAAAAGTATGCAAAGTCAAACACCAAAAGCTGGCAAGTATTTTGTAAAGTCCTTTATTACAACCAACAATAAAATACAGGCAAAGCACTTAGTACCAGCTACACCGTAAGCCCTATGTATAGAGCCATTAGGCAGCTATTTCTTTAAATATGTTTCACATGGGAACCAAAACATACACTCACATACAAATACAAATTGAATATCATGAAATGACACTTATACTCTCTCTACTTCAATTCTGTTTAAGTTAAAAAATAAATAACTGCAACATACTTACTTGATTTCACAACTAATGTGATCAACAATTTGAAAACTACTGTCATAGAATGTCCACGCATAATTTCAATTTCTTAATTGATGCCTAATTGAGCATTACTGAAAACTAGGATATTGGAGTAACAACTCTAATCTTTGGAGGGTAATGACACAGGTAGCAAGTCACTCATTTATTCATTAATTTATAGTATCATTCTCTTCCCACCAATTACTCTCTAGTGCCCTCTTAGAGACATAACTAAGGCTTGATTTAGTATGCCTATTCCTTTGTCAACCTGTAACTGAAGATCAGATATCGAAGTAAAACAAAAAAATTGAGAAGCAGTAGCAGTGATTGGAAAAATGACTTTTTAATTGTTTTATTCATACTGTTTTTTCTCATTTTAAAAAATCATGATTATTACAAAAAATTTTAAATATAAGTGAATAAAAATAATAAAATAGCATTCATTAATAATTAAACTGCAAACTAAAGATTATTACATGGAGTAGTCTGAGTCTGATCATGAGAAAGAAACCACACAGTGATTTTGTTAGGGGACATTTAATACAAAAATTATTAAATCATGAAAAAAGAGTGATTATAGAATATAAGAAAACTTGTCTATCTCTGGTACTCTAGGACTGGGAAAAAGTACCCACAGAAGGACAAATTTGGAAAGAGACTCCCTTCTCAAGGCTGGGGTTCAGACCTTATTGGAGAAGATGTAGTTGTAACCTACAGGATGACAGAGAAATTTATCGGTGTGCCAGACTGGACATGGTCTGCAGTCATGAGGCAAGTAGTAAGCAACATTCAGAGTGCAGATTGGACGCAGGTGAGCCACAACTGGTAGGTGGGTGTATGGGTACACAGAGTGACTTTGGGCCCCGTGGCTACCTTCTGGAATACAAGTGATGTCAGGCAAGCTATAGCTAGTGGAGGGGCACATGGCCATTTACACTTAATGGGAGTAGGGGAACAGGCACAGCAGGTGAATTGATACAATATCCCTGCTAGGAGGACCACAGTGTCCTGAAGACCTTGGGACACAAACCTGGGGTAGCAGAGAGAATTAGGGTGCTGCTGCTGCTGTCTCTCGGAGGTCTGGAATACCCAGTGTCCATGTCAGGAGGACAGTGCATTCTGGGAGCATGGCTGGGCAAGCATCATCAGTGTCCTCACTCTCACACTCCTGACCAACCATGCACACCCAAAAACCAAAGGAGAGTGCCTTCTTCCTGCAATGTTCCCTACAGCTGGATACTGAGGAAGATTAACATCATGCTCACTATAAAGGAGAGATGCTTAAAGGAATTTCATTATCACACAGCATATATTAAGGGCTTAAATATGTTTCACATGGCAACCAAGACATATACCCACATGCAAATACAAACTGAAAAGTTAAATATCATGAAATAACACTTATGCTTTCTCTACTTCAATTCTGTGGGTTACAACCAGTGGGTTACAACTACGTCTTCTCCAATAAGGTCTGAACCCCAGCCTTGAGAAGGGAGTCTCTTTCCAAATTTGTCCTCTTGTGCGTACTTTTCCCCAGTCCTAGATTACCAGAGATAGAAAAATTTTCTTATATTCTATAATCACTCTTTTTTCATGATTTAATAATTTTCATATTTGCAATCCTTAATAATTAACAATACACAATACAGTTAAGTTTTTTTTAGACCTCTCCATTCTTTGAACTGTAGCCATTACTACTCTGCCAGATATGCTGTTTCAAATTATTTTATTTACAACATGCTGAGGTCATGCCATATAATATTTGGGAAAGATTCTTTTATAGAAAGTAGTCAAATATTTAAACAAATGATGTGCTAGTGATAGAGATGATAGTCAAAATGATATCTACATTTAAAGACTTATTCATAATCCAAACAACTGATTTATAATAAAAGGAACTTTAAATACTTATTGTATTGGAGATTCTATAGATACACCATCTTTCATTATTTTATGAAACAATTATATTTTTAAAATATTATGTCCACATGGCATAAATATAAGTGATATTAGAAAAATTGATAAGATATTATCATTTATAATAACAGTTTTTGATTATGAAAAACATTTATAAATAATATTTTATATTATTAATGAGTTATCATATTTGAAAGAACACTATTGTACAATTCAAACTTTATTCTCCCTCTCCTAAACACTGGGTCAGAACAAGGAAATAATTGTTTCTAACCGTGAAAACTAATGTATAGGTAGAGTTGAAAACTCTGAAAATAACTAAAGAAAATTCATTTTACTCATTGGAAGACTACTTAATTTGGTTTGGGGAATAGGGAGGACAGCTACAGGCACCCAGGAATTTTGTAATTCAAAAATCTCTCTTCTACACTTTTCACTAATTAAAACTGTATTCATTAAGCAAAATTTACAAAGAATGGTTATTAACTGTTAGCTGGTTGGGGAGAACAAGCCTTCTTTTACACTGCTGAGATATAAAAATTGGTACAAAATTCTGTAGAACGCTCCAGAATGTTGAAAGTTTTAAAATGTTGTATTTCTTCTGATCCAAAAATTCCACATCTAGGAAATAACTGGACAATAGTAAAAGATGTAAACATCACTTTTGCATTGTAGTATTAGTATAATAGTGATAAAGTGAGATAGGCTAAGTGTCTATCAACAGGAAATTAAATAAATTATAGGTTATTGATCTAATGGAATACTATGTATTTATTGAAGTAATATTGTAGAATATTTTTAGGTGATATGACATGTGATTAAGAACTATAATTATAAAGTAATATCACTGCTGTAAGTAAAATGTATGCATGTGTAAACCCAAAAGCCTCAAAGCATAATCTCTAAATGATTAACAATAGTTATCTCCCACAGGTGGGGCAATGAGAGGCTTGTATTGTTTTCTTAATAGGTGCATATATTACCTAAATGTTTAGGTTGAATATAAGTTACTTTTATAATAAACAAAAGACAAATTTATGTTAAGGAAGAAGGCATTCAACTGGATTAACACATTTACTTTTTAAAATTTATCACTTAGAAAATAATTAATTCACTTTTGTGATTGAAATACTCTCTAGAGTTACTATACAATGGATATAGAGTTTCAATAATACAAGATGAACAAGTTCTGAGATCTACTGTACAATGGGCGTATAGTTAACTGTACTGTACACTTAAAATATGTTAATAGTGTAGATTTCATATTTTTTTACTGTAATTAAAAGATACTCTCTAGAATTCTGAATATTTAAACTGGCCCCTATTTCCTGAACAGGAATAACTTTTAACTGAATTCAGTCTCAGAGATGTGAGAGTAATTCAGGAAAGTAGCTAGTGTATAAGAGAGATGATGAAAAAAGGGAAATCGAGAGAGCTTGACTGGGGAGGAAGTTATATAGCAATAATCAAGCAGAGATTAGACTGTAACTCAATAGAATTATGTTTTTTGAACTCCAACCAACAATCTTTTCTCTGGGTAGGCTGACTATTAATAGAAATAATAAACATGGGTAGTGAATCTCCAACCCAGTTTTTATATATATGATTAGTACTTACATATTAACATCAAATAATAATTTCATAGATTAGAATTTGTGATGCTGTGTTGTCCATTTTCACGCTGCTGATAAGACATGCCGGAGACTGGGCAATTTACAGAAGAAAGAGGTTTAATGGACTTACAGTTCCACATGGCTGGGGAGGCTTTGCAATCATGGTAGAAGGCAAGGAGGAGCAAGTCACGTCTAACATGGAAGGCAGCAGGCAAAGAGAAGGCTTATGCAGAGAAACTCCTGTTTCTAAAACCATCCAATCTCATGAGACCAATTCACTATCATGAGAACAGCACGGGAAAGACCTGCCCCGACAACATGTGGGAATTATGGGAGCTACGAGATGAGATTTGGGTGGGGATGTTAGCCAAACCATATCTAATGCTAAAGTAATTATACCTATCACTTCTTAATAAAGATTCATTACCAAAAGTAATTCCTTCAGTTATGCAACTTTGGTTTACCTTAAAGATTTAATATGTATCTCAAAATAGTATTTAATTGTTCATACTCAGTTTACCTAGCAGCATAGTAATGTATGGAATAAATTCTTTCTTATATGACTTTTTTTCAGTATGCTAGTTGCAAATTGGATGAAGACAACTAGTTCATTTAAACTCTTTGTTTTTTTACATTTTTGTGGAAGGAATGTTATTTACTATTACAAGTAATAAAATACTATCAGGCAGGTTTAGGGTAATATTAAGCTGACATATTTGCCGTAACAGCAGTTTCATTATAATCGAGTCAAAACATTTCTTCTAAGAGATATCAATAACAAAGAATTTATGCACTTGTCTGCTTTTAAACAGGTGTCTGAAAATACAAGAATATTTATTTGGGAGTGTTTGATAGCTAAATTTATCATAACTCTTATTTCAAGAGTAAATTGCTTGTATTGATTATGCAAACGTAATGATTGAATTCTGCTACAAAACACATAATTATTTATTGAACATCAATATGATAAAGCAAAACTTTTCAAAAATATTTTGCACATATTGATCAGTTTTCAAAACATATTTTATGAAATTATGTTAGTTATTTTTAATTTCTTCTTGTCTGTTATTTAATGTTTTGTTTTCTCTATCAGAAGTTCAGACTTGAAAACTGTTTATTATGAATGCCAACTTTCCAGTCTTTATTAAATTGATCAGTTCAAGCGTTCCTTGACCTCCAAGCATGCTGCTCAAACTGATTTCCTTGAAGACAACTGATGTTATTATCTATTAAATTAGATTTGGTATCTGTATTTTTAGGTTTACATTTTAAGGACATGCAGAACATAAGTCTCAAAGATAAAGTGACAGACCTAAACCTGTCAACCATAAATGTATTATTAGTGCTGAATTTTAAATCTTTTTTTCTGCCTAGTAAAGTAAAATAGCCCAAATTATGTCAGTTCTTTTTATTTTATTAAAAAACCCCAGAGTAATTTTTAATAACAAGTGCTGTTACATATCTAGGTATAGTAGAGCTCAGTATATAAAAACTCTAAAAAGTGTATTAAGTAACTTTTAAGATACATACATTTATTTTCTTTGTTCTAAAAGGAAGGCTTTTATTTTCTTTTTATGGCCACACATTATATAAGGGATATCTTTTAATCTACTTCCATCAGGAAAAATAAACAATTGACCTTTGAAATCTAGAGAAATAAAGAGAAAACCAAAATGAGACCAATTACCTTCTGGACCAATGACTGTACAAAATATGTACTGTCAATATCTCTCTCTCCCAAACATCAGAAGAGCCCTTAGTTTCACTGACCAAAAACAAACAAACAAACAAACAAACAAACAAAAAAAAAAACCACAGACTTTACACAGTTGCACCCAAAGAGTTGCTCTGGGGAGGAGTTATGTCCTCTGCCAAAATTAAGAAGTTCATTTGTAGATTCTATATTTTTTTCATATTTCTTACATGTATCAACATAGAAAGGTGTTGATACAGACAGGAAGCAGGGAAATACTGGGTAGAAGTAGATGCGGGTCCCTGGCGAGGGTCCATCCTCAAGTCTGGACCCACGGCCTTAAATGAGAGCATGCATTCCTGTTTTCCCACTTGAATGTTGCCTTTTCCAAAACCACCCTAGCCTTCTCTGCCCCCACATTCTGTACCCATAAAAACCCCAAGCTCCACTGGTAGAGGAGCAGAGCGGCAGAGAAGAAAAGAAGAGAAGAGAAGAAGCAGCTGGATGTTGGAGAGAAGCAGCCTGACTTCAGAGGGACGGCTTCATGGCAGGACTCTGGAGAAGAGTTCAGCCTGGGACAGCCGAACTCCATTATCTTCCCATTCCATCCCCCTTCTAGCTCCCCTTCTTGCCGAGAGCCACTTCCTCTGCTCACTAAAATCTTCCATATTCACCACCCTCCAATTTTTTCACACGACCTCATTCCTCCTGGACACTGGAAAAGGGCACAGGTGTGGGTGCAAGAGGCTGTTGCATTGACTCTCCACTGAACTGTTTAACATTTAAGCAATCCATGGATGGCAAGGCTAAAAGAGTGCACTGTGACACACACCCGCTGAGGCTCCAGGGGTCATGGGCAATGCCTAGGCACTGCCATGGGCCCCTACGGGGTTCGTTCTTGCTGGTGGCCAAAGTTGCTTGCCCCAGCTCCTGCACCTGCTCACCTGCATGCTCCCTGCACCCTCCCCGCTACCTCCACCATGCAAAGGGTTTGAGCGCTGTGGGCTGAGAAAGCAAGCCACCCCTTCACAAGTCCCGCAAAGGGGTCAAGGGGACTATCCCATCTCAACTGGGGGCTCTCCCAGGATTCATCAGATGTGTGAGTAACATAGGGATCTGTCTCTCCTTGTCCTCGGACTTTCCTCTGAGCTATGCCACTTACAGGGGAGAGGATTCAACCATCTCTCTCTTTCTATGGATGAAAGGAATGTTGGTTCAGTTTCCCTTCACAGAGGTTTAGTCATTACGTGGGACCAGGACAAGGTCCTGGGGCAACTGAAGGTGTTGGCCAAGGTCCTCAGGTTTTCCTATGGTATCTTTCCTTTCTTCTCTCATGGTTTGAAATGCCTCCTATCTCTTCTTTCATAATGTTAAGTGTTTTGCTGCAAACTACTGAAATGTAACTAAGTACAATGTACATTTGGCCCAGCCATCAGATGTGCAGTTCAGAACAATGTGATTTCTGTTTATGGAGGTGTCATTTTCACCCCAACAGCTGCAAGTCAGTGAGGGGGCTTGGCGGCTCCCCTCCTTACCCCCTCCCCTCCCGGCTTTAGCACCTGGGTGTGCCCATTCCAGGCATGACTGTGCCCAGTGGCCAAGCAGAGCGGAAGTAAGCTGTGCACACTGCCCAGGTCCTGGGGAAATCTCAGAGGCCCAGGCCCCTACACAGTCGGCTGGAAACGTAGCTTCTTCTTAGAAAATAGAAAGTAGTTTAGCCCTGGGCTGGGATGACTGTGAGGGGTGAGCTGCCCACCAACTCAGCCCTGTTGCATTGATTTTCTTAAAGTTTACTTTGGCAAAATGGCATTTGCATACATTGCGCATTATTACAAATATCTCCATTAAATTTATTATCATGTTACCCTAAATACATTAGACAGGATGTGCTCACCACATTAGATACTGTCCACTTTATGAGGGTCCTCAAGAGAGATACATTGTCTCAGTGTCAACATAGTTTTGTAAAATCAAAATGTAAAATCTTCTAGGGAAGATGAGTAAAATATTCTTTTTTTTTTTTTTTTTTTTTTTTTTTAAGACAGAATTTCACTTTGCTGCCGAGGCTGGAGTGCAGTGGCGTGATCTCGGCTCACTGCAACCTCTGCCTCCCAGGTTCAAGCAATTCTCCGGCCTCAGCCTCCTGAGTAGCTGAGATTACAGGCACCCACCACCACACTCAGCTAATTTTGTACTTTTAGTAGAAACGGGGTTTCACCATGTTGGTCAGGCTGATCCTGAACTCCTGACCTCATGTGATCTGTCTGCTTCGGCCTCCCAAAGTGCTGGTATTACAGGCATGAGCCACCATGCCCGGCTGAGTAAAATATTCCCATAAACTTGGGGATTGGAAAAATTTCTTATACAGAACACAAATAGCACTAACTCAAACAGAGAGTGAAAAAACAAACATTAAAATTCAGAGATTCTCTTTATCAAAATATACTTTTTTTTTTCTTTTTTTGAGATGGAGTTTTGTTCTTGTTGCCCAGGCTGGAGTGCAATGGTGCGATCTCAGCTCACTGCAACCACCGCCTCCCAGGTTCAAGCGATTCTCCTGCCTCAGCCTCCCGAGTAGCTGGGATTACAGGCATGAGCCACCACACCTAGCTAATTTTGTATTTTTAGTAGAGACGGGGTTTCTCCATGTTGGTCAGGCTGGTCTCGAACTCCCGAACTCAGGTGATCCACCTGCCTTGGCCTCCCAAAGTGTTGGGACCACAGGCATGAGCCACTGTGCCCGGCCCAGCCCAAAATATACTTTTAAAACAGTGAACAGTCAAGTCATAGCGAAAGAAAAGATAGGGATGATGCATATACCAAAGGTCTCATATTTACAAGATGAATAGAACTTCCACAAGTCATTGTCAAAAACCATACAATTCCAATAACAAATGTGCAAGGGACTTCAACAGCACCTCACATACACACACACACACACACACACACAAACACACGAGTTCCAAATGGCCATTAACATAAAGAAAAGGTGGTATACACATTCAGTGGAGTAATAATCAGCAATAAAAAGGAGTGAAGTACTGACACATGCTACAACGTAATGAACCTCAAAAACATTATGCTAAATGAAAGGAGTCGGTTATTATATGAAATGCCCAATATAGGCAAACCCATAAGAGTTAGAAAGTAGATTCGTGATTGTCTAGACCTGGAGGCTGTGGGCACTAGAATGGACAAGACTGCTAATGGGTAAAAGTTTCTTTCTTGGAGTGATATTCTGGAATGAGATAGTGACAATGGTTGCATGACTGTGAATATACTGAAAACCACTGAATTGTGTGTTTTAAATGATTGAACTATATGTGATTTAAATTATATCTCAATAAAGCTACTAAAAGTTAGATGGAATGAAAATAAAAAGTTATAATAATAAAAATTCGTGGTAAAGAAAAATAATGTATTCTAGCTTATCAGTCACCATTGGAAACTAGTTCAACCATTGTGGAAGACAGTGTGGCGATTCCTCAACAATCTAGAACTAGAAATTCCATTTGACCCAGCCATCCCATTACTGGGCATACACTCAGAGGATTATAAATCATGCTACTATAAAGACACATGCACATGTATGTTTATAGCAGCACAATTCACAATAGCAAAGACTTGGAACCAACCCAAATGTCCATCAATGATAGACTGGGTTAAGAAAATGTGGCACATATACACCATGGAATACTGCGCAGACATAAAAAAGGATGAGTTCATGTCCTTTGTAGGGACATGGATGAAGCTGGAAACCATAATTCCGAGCAAACTGTGACAAGGACAGAAAACCAAACACTGCATGTTCTCACTCATTGGTGGGAATTGAACCATGAGAACACATGGACACAGGGTGGGGAACATCACACACTGGGGCCTGCTGGGGGATGGGGAGAGGGGGCAGGGATAGCATTAGGAGATAAACCCAATGTAAATGATGAGTTAATGGGTGCAGCACACCAACATGGCACATGTATACATATGTTACAAACCTGCACATTGTGCACATGTACCCTAGAACTTAAAGTAAAATAATAATAAATAAAATAAAATAAAATAAAGAATTTCAAAGTTAAAAAAAAACAGTTAGATGCCAATGTGAACTTTCATACACAGTTGTTGGTTAAATACACACTTTAGAAAATTTGAAAGTATCAACTAAAGCTGAAAAACCTTTCCTTCTGGACCAGCCTTTACATTCCCATGTGTATAATCACTAGTATGAGTTGGCAAAGATGTGGAGTAACTGGAATTCTCATATTCTCCTGGTGGGAGTATAAATTGGTCTAATTACTTTAGACATCATTTGGCTATATCTACTAAATGTGGACATATGCATAAACAATGGCCTAGCAATTTCATTCTTAGGTACATATATTATCCTCTCCCTCCAAAGAGCAAACGATAAACATGTACATCAAAGTGCGTACAAGAATGTTCAAGGTCGTATGTTTTTTTGTAATAGGCACAAACTGGAAACAACACAAACATTCATTAGTAGTTAAAGGGATAAGTAGTGGTGAGATGATCTTATAATAAAATATTAAGCAGCAATGAAAATAGATGTGCTACAACCATGTATAACAATATGGATAAATTCTCTAATATAAAGTTGAGGATGCCAAAGTAGGAAAAATACATTTTACGTGATTCATTTTATATATAATTTAGAAACAAAAAATTGCTCTGTGACGCTGGAAGTAAGACTGACTTTGGAGAGGAAGCAGGGGTTTGTGATTAGCAGAGGTATCAGGGGCTAATATAACAAGAGTGATATTTTACTCCTTGACTGAAATACTAATTACATGCGTCTGGTCACTTTTGTGAATATTTAATGAGTTAGACATCTGTGATTTTTTGCAATTTTTTCTGTCATACTTGAATTAAGAAATAAAACAGAATCTGCTTTTCTCCACCAATGAGATTTTTAAAAATCATACAGACACAGTGAATGATGTTAACTGATCATGGTGATCATGGCAAAGAAAACTTAGAGCTAGATGTATAAACCATCTTTTAGAGTACTACTACTGCTACTTGTAAATATGTATAATATGTACTAGACATGATTCTAAATCATGTGTACTCATTTAATACAACAATTTTTTGAGTGGGGGACAATTTATCCCCATTGTACAAATAACAAAACTGAGATACAGAAAGATTAATTTAACTGCCTCAGATGATAGCTAGTAAGTAAAGTCAGAGCTTGAAACCAGGAAGTCTGGCTCTAAAGTCTTTGTCCATAACCACGGACCTAATCTGTTGCTCTAGCAGGGATTTGGGATTTTATTACACATATTTTGAGAGCTCACCCTCTTGGATGCTTGTTTTCTATATCCTTCCTTTTTCCTCATTTGTTCAATCTTTTGAAAATACTTTTATCTTATGGATATTAAATTTGTAAGATAGTTTCTTTAAAAAAGATAGCATTCAGCACCAATGTACTTTATTACTTAAACTTCACTTACCTCTCTAGAATAATTTATGTTTATCTCTTCTCCCATACTGTATATTAAAATTCAGAACTGACGTCTTATCTGTTTGTTTATCTCCCTCCCTAGGATATTGTCTGGTACATCATAGATGCCCAATAAATGACTGTTTTGAACTCAGCTGTTATAACACAATCTGTTAAAGGACAAAGAACAGCGTCCTTTGTCAAAAAGAACAAAACCTAAAAGCATAAAAGAAAAAACAAACAGAAAATTACAAAAGTAAAAGAGAGAAAGTGGGGATATATATGAAATGTCCAGTTTATACTCAATAAAGACCATGTGCATCTTAAACAATCACAAAACATATTTACAATTGAACAAATATTTAGCTAAAATATTTATCAATTGTATCATATTTTAATTTTAGAAGGCAAACAATAACTTTTTGTTTTACTAATGATGAAAACTTCTTGCTTTGTCTAAAATGTTTTTAGGTGAGAGTAGTTAAGTCTCCAAATAGCATATTATATATAATGTTAATATTTGATACTGCATCCATGTTTTTAAAATAAAACTATATTCACTGTATTTTAAATTAATATTCCTTTAGTACATTTAAAATTTAAAAGCTTAAAAACAGGTACATTTACATATATAAGCAAAATGAGTTTATTAAGTTTAAGCTTATTTTTGTAAACTGAATTTAGATTTTTATGAATTAATCTAATCTCTTTACTATGTAGAAACATACAATTAAAGGGAAAAAATATTATTCTGGCTACTTTTTGCCTAAGGCTATCATTCTATTTTCTAATACCAAAAGCTAAAGGCCTCCAGAAAAATTTAAAGACCATGGAACTATTGGTTTGGCAGCATACTTCACTTTTCTTTAGGTAAAACAGGCTTTTATAGCATTCTCTAAGGTATTCTGTCTTCCCGATATTTGCAGATGGTGAAACTAAAAAGAGAACAATCAAACAAAAACAAGGCCCCCAACAGTTGTAAAGGTAAGCTATAAATTACAAAGTTTATAGCTTTGTCGTGCTAATTCATGAGGTGTACATGTCCTGTGGAGATATTAAAAATGGTCTAAGAGATAAAAGTTTATAAATCTCCCTCACAGACATATGTGCTACTTTTACTTGCCTCTTCAGATCCATTCTCCCTTTTCTCCACCCCACTCTGTATCCTGAGACTGCTGGGCAGTAGCTTGGCAGTGGCCACTTTAGTCAGATTGCCTTTTCCTACACCTCCTGGTTCAAGGAGCTGTTTCCTCCTGTTTCCTCTTAGGCCTTAGAAGTAACTCCCTGCTGTTTCCATGTCTGAATGATTCCCTTTTACTCTACCTACTTCCTATTACCCAATTACAGTGTATTGTGTTTCTTGTTGGGACCCTGTCAGACATGTTTATTGTTGCTATTTATTTGATACTTTTCTGCCCCCAGATTATATTCTTATATTTTTAGGTGCTAAAATGCTCTGTAAACCCACAATTCAATCCCCTATTACTCAGTTACTGTTAATTTAGATTCCACTTGAACATTATCAGTGACTGGGAGCTCACTACTTCCCCTTCCCAAAACAATCCATTTATTTCTACCAGATCTTAATTGTATAAATTTCTTTTTTCTTTTATTCTACTGTACCATAATATTTTGCCATTTCATTTTTACCTACATTTCCAGCTCAAGTCTCATTGTTTCCAGATATTTCCCTTTCCTTCATTTGAAATTCATGACACATGTATTAAATCATTTAAAAATATTATCTTTCTACTGTGATTATATGTCATAGAATGTATTGCCCAGAAATAAATGAAGGACTGATATCCTTATATTGGTCTGATACCCTACCATGGTGTTAGTTCATAACTTAAGTTGGGAGTTACTCCAGTAAATGAAGAGAGTTTTCATATCTAATAATTATTAATTAAATTGATTCAAAAGCCTCTCAGAAGACAAAATAGTAATTTGTTACACAATATTACCATAGTGAATTAGGATATTAAAAAAATAAGATAAGCTCTCAGTATGGAAGAGGCTGATAAAATAAAAGAAAACAAAACACTGGCAAATGAGATGTCCATAGAGAGCTCTGAGAGAATGTAAACATGCCTGGAATCAGGAAGACTTATGCCTGGGCAAGGTGGTGTGAATGCCCAGGACTGACCTGAGGAGTCCCTAATCTCTTACTTCTAGCTGACCTTGAGCCTTTGTGCAAGCAGAAAGTGAAGCTGAGGAAAATATGTAAACTGCCTTGCTGAGTATTGAAGTTGTGCTGTATTAAAACACAGAGGCCTTCTGCAAAGGTTGGGAGACCTATTAATTCAAAGCATTTAAGGTAATTATTGTCTAATTATTAGCTGACCACTATAAGGTCCTCAGAAGTGATTTCAGTGGCTTCATACGGCAAGGAATACAGACTTTACAGAATCCATCCAGGAAGGTTACTAAAGAAAATAATATTAAGAAGAACAACAAGACAACCTTCAACAACAAACCCTGAGAGAAAGAAGAGCTGATTTTCAGAGTTGGCATATTTATATTAGATTAAATATCCAGTTATCAAAAACATACATTCGGAAACATTTAACAAACCAGGAAGTATGGCCTGTATACAGGAAAAAGAGCAGTCAGTAGAAACTATCTTTGAAGAAGCCCAGGCATTGAATTTACTAGACAAACACTTCAAATTAGCTATTGTAAACATAATCCAAGACCTAAAGAAAACAATGTCCAAATAATTAAGGAAAACCTAAGAATAATATCTTGCCAAATAGAGAATCTCAATAAATAGTTAGAAATTATAAAAGTGAGCCAAGTAGCTATTCTAAAATTGAAAGCAAAATAACTGAAATTAAAAAGATATTCACTAGGGAGACTTAACATTTGAAATGGCAGAAGAAAGAATCAGCAAACTTGAAGATAAGCAAGTTTTTTTTTTTTTTTTGAGCCAGAGTTTCACTCTTGTTGTCCAGTCTGGAGTGCAATGACGCAATCTCAGCTCACCGCAACCTCTGCCTCCTGGGTTCAAGCGATTCTCCTGCCTCAACCTCCCGAGTAGCTGGGATTACAGACAGGCACGTGCCATGATGCCCAGCTAATTTTGTATTTTTAGTAGAGATGGGGTTTCTCCAAGTTGGTCAGGCTGGTCTTGAACTCCCACCCTCAGGTGGTCTGCCCACCTCAGCCTCCCAAAGTGCTGTGATTACAGGCGTGAGCCACCGTGCCTGGCCAACATGCAATTTTAATAAAGGAATTATTAAGAAATAATTTTAGGCAGATAGAGTAAAAAGAGCTCTTGGTAAGGCTTTTTCTTTTAATAGAAACAGCTCCTGAAACTTTTTTTTCTAGCAGAAAGGCAGCTTGAAATCCAGGCTGGCAAGTATTGATATGCTAATATGGGTGATTAGAAAGTAGGTGCACCCAACATGGCCAAAATGGCAATTCGCACCCTCTTCTCCTTGTCACCACATATGCCAGGCATCATGGCCACCCCCAGATAGCTCCACATGTGCAGGACTACATGACAGCTATAATTTGCATATTTAAAAGGCTAGGATGGGAGGGCCAGGTTTTTCACAAGCTACATGAATGACACACCTGGTAAAACCAATCGCCTGGGCCATATGCAAATCAGACAACTTCTCCTCCAGCCTCTCAATATTACCAACCACTTTTCTGCCCCACACAGAGTTTCTTTCTTGGAACACAAACCTGCACATTGTGCACGTGTACCCTAGAACTTAAAGTATAATAAAATATATATATATATATATTTTTTTTTTAAAAAAAAGAAGAAGAAGGAATGCCCAGGCAGCAAGATGAAGCCACCTCGACCCTGTCCAGCCTGTGGTGAAGACCACTGGAGACAGAACTGCCCTCGGAGGTGGAGGTCACTGGGTTCAGGACCAGTCTCACAGATGGTCCAGCAGGATTGATGGGTCCCGGGGCTCAAACCGTGGCTCCAGCAGCTCAAACTGCCATTATAGCACAGGAGCCCCAGGTGATTCTGGAAATTGAAGGAAAAAAAGTAGACCTCCTTCTAAACACTACAGCCAGTCTCTCTTTTCTCCTCTCTAATCCAGGCCTCTCCTCTTCCCATAGCATGACCTTAAGGGGCATCTCAAGAAAAACTCTAATCCAATATTTTTCTCAACCTTAGTTGACACATACTTCCAAGACATTATCATGATAGCTCTACTAGTCAAAAAAATATCCCTCCAAATTAACCCTAGGACATAATTTAGCTGTTTACACTGTCCTCTAGGGGAGTGATCACTGTCCTCTAGGGGAGCTCTAAGCTAACAAATAGCCAGTAAAGCAAGAAGTACACAAGGCAGGATAAGCAGTAGTTGCTCTAAATAACGTCTCTCTCCAGGCACAAGTGCTCAATTAGCTGAGCTAATAGCTCTAACAAGAGCACTTGAGATAAGCAAGGGAAAGGTAGCTAACATTTATACTGACTCCAAGTACTCTTTCCTGATTCTCCATGCTCATGCTGCCATTTGGAAGAAAAGACATTTTCTTACCATCAGTGGATCTCCAGAATATATCACCAAGAATTTAACAGGTTATTATCCTCAGTTTTTTTCCTTCTATAAGAAATAGCAGGGACGCATTGTAGGGGACATCAAAAGGAAACAAATGAGGTAACCAAAGGAAATAGATTAGCTAATCAGGCAGCTAAGTCAGCAGCAAGGAAGCCTCAAGGCATTAGCACAACTAGTAAATGGCCAACCCCAGGAAATGAAGCCACGTTTATTTAACCCAGGAAATCTGGTATTAGTGAAAACTCTCACTTCTGCTTTCTTCCCTAAGCCAAGCTGGGAAAGGCCCGACACCGTTCTTTTGACAGTTACAGGAATCATCTCCTGGATGCACCACACTCAAGTCAAAGCCTAAAAAGCTAAGGGAGCAACCCCTGAAAGCCCAGAGGAACGTCCTGAATCTCAATGTGGAGAAATAGAAGACCTTAGACTGAAAATCATGAAAGATAAGTAACTGAGGAAGGGCTGCTCATCTTACTCAGTCCCACTGCTACCTCACCAGACTTTTTATTATTTCTGCCCTTTACTCTCAAAATTTGCCACCAAATATTAGAACTTCTTTTTAACACATATTTGCAGGGAGAATTTAATTATACATGGGATTGCATTTGTAACTTTGTAGCTTCCCAAAGGGAAATGTTGTCTTGGCAAGTAAAGTTTTAAATGGAAATTATTTACTACGTCACTCTCATGGGAATTGTTATAGTCACGTTACTATTTGCAATAGAACTATACACTATGACACCCACAATGTGGAATTCTGGTTGTAAAATTCTAATTGCTGTAATATTTTGCCTCATTATACTTAGAGCAGGATAAGTAGTTACAGGAAAGATTTCGTCAAGGTTGTTTTGCTTACAGCAGGAGTAATAGTTTTTACTATCATTAAGTTTGACGGGACTTTTTACCGAAGGTTGCTAATGTGATGCACTCTAAGCTATGAAAAGGTTATAGAGAAAGAGATTTTATATAAGGAAGGATCTTGTTTGGTAAATTCTTGTCTAAAAGGAAATGACCGGTTGTTTAGAGAAAGAATGTTTAGGACAAGTCAGAAAGTTTAAGTCTGTTGTAAGAGGGTCTGTGAAAGTCATGAAAAAATTTAATAATTAAAGGAAAGGAATTGTCAAGATTAATGCCAAAGTTATTTAGCCACCGAATAATGTATCTCTCCCAATCATACTGCAAGTTATAAAAATTGCCTAAGCCTAAAGTTATTCTCCAATGGCAAGTCAAGGGGGAAATGTATGCTCTTCTCAAGGAAAATGTTGCTTTTATATTAATGTTTCTGATAATGTACATAAACATCTAGTGGAGACAAACTGGTATTGCAATACATCGGTGTAACTAACAAGAGTCAAATTACACTGTTAGTTATAGTCTATAGGACCCCCCACTAACAGTGATAATTTTAATACTCATAATCCAACCCTGTATTTTTAACCTTCTTGTAAAATTTATCTCTTTTCACCTAGAAACGATCAAACTCAAAATGGTGCTGCAAACAGAGCCCCACATGGACAAGCCGTTCTTCCAAGTACCCTTAAATCCACCTCAGGAGAAGACCCAACTGCTGTTCCCCCACATGACGCCCCTTTTCATCAGGAAGTAGCCAGAAAGAATTGTCGTCCAACACCCACTAACAACAGTTAGGTTTACTTCTCTTGAGGGGGGAATAATACAGGAGTTATTAAGAAATAATTCTTGGCAGATATAGAGGGTAAAAGTTCTTGATAAGGCTTTTTCTTTTAATAAAAACAGCTCCCGAAACATTTCTTTTCTAACAGAAAGGCGGTTTGGAAAGCCAGGCTGGCAAGTATTAACATGCTAATGCTGGTGATTAGAAACTAGGTCTAACCAACATGGCCAGCTTGGTGATTCTCACCCTTTTCTTGTCAGCACGTGTGCCAGGCATCATGGCCACCCCTAGCTATCTCCACGGGTGCAGGACATCTGGCGGCCTGCATTTGCATATTAAAAGCCTGGGGTGGGAGGGTCAGGTTTTTCTGGGCTATGTGAATAACACACCTGGTCAAACCAATCCACTGGGCCATATGCAAATGAGACACTGCCTCCTCCAGCCTCCCAATATTACCGACCACTTTTTCGCAGCAGCACACAGGGTTTCTCTCTTGGGAACCCCGCTCCCTCTATCTCTGTAGGGGGAGCTTTTTTTTCTTCTTTCTTGACTATTAAATTCTCCACTCCTTAAAACCACTCCACGTGTGTCTGTGTCATTTATCTAAATTGGCGTGAGACCAATGACCCTGGTGTTCCTCCAGTCATCGGATCTGTATCAATTTGACATCATCCATTCCGAAGAGCAGAAAGATAAAGAATAAAGAAAAATGAACAGAGCCCCCAAAACCTGTGGGATAAAGTATATCAGCACATATAAAATGAAACTCCTTGAAGAGGACAGAAAAAGGGGTCCAAAAGAATATTTGAAGATATAATAGTCAAAAGTTTCCCAAATTTGGTAAGAAGACAATCTGTATATCCAAGAAGCTTAATAAATTATAAGGATAAACTGAAAGAGATCCACAAGTAGAAACATCATAGTCAAATTATCAGTAGACAAAGATAATCTTAAAAGCAGAAAGATAAGGAACTTATCACATACTTGTCACTGTCAATAAGATTAAAAGTTGACTTCTCTTCAGAAATCACTGAAGCCAGAGGCAATGGAATAACGTATTCAAAGCACTGAAGAAAAAGACTATCACATAAGAATTCTCTACCTAACAAAATTATTTTTTTAAAACATAGGAGAAATAATAAAATAAATGGTTTAACACATAAAATTAATTAATGTAATTCACCATACTAATTAAGAGAAAAACTAAAGGAATTCGTCACTAGTACAGCTGCCCTATGAGAAATACTAACTGGAGAGTCCTTCAGGTTGAAATGAAAAGTCTCTAGACAGTAACTTGAGTACACATGGAGGAATAAAGAGTACAGACAAACAAACAATATAGGGAAATATACAAGATAATGTAAATGTATTTTTGTTTAAAACGCTTTTATACTCCTACCTGACTTAAGAGATAACTGCATGAATTTTATTAATGGGTTTAAAATTATAAAGATGTAATTTTTATAGCAATGTTAATACAAAAGGGAAGCTAAAGAAAGGAGCTACATTGGAGCAATGTTTCTGTAAACTATTGAAATTAAGTTGTATTAATCTGAACTAGATTGTTTTAAATTAAGCAGTTAATTGTAATCCCAAACACAATAACTAAGAAAATAAGATTTAAAAAAATAGAATAAATAACATAGGAACCAAACTGGTATACTAAAAATGTTTATCACAAAAAAGAGCAATATTAAAGAAACATAGGAACAAAAAAAAGACACAAGACATACAAAAAAAGTAAAATGGCATGCATAAATGTTACTTTATAATTTGTCTTTAAATATAAATATATATATATATTTATATAAAGAATTCCAAATTAAATGCTGAGGTTGGGAGAATAGATTAGTTTTTAAAAATCAACACTTAATCTACCTATATGTTGTCTAAAAAAGAAACACTAAATTCAAAGACACAAATCAGTTGAAAATAAAAGGATGATAAGATATATGTCATGAAAACTGTTACCAAAAGAAAATTAAAGTGTCTATAGCTACTATCAGACAAAATAGACTTAAACCTACAAAATTTTACTAGCACAAAAGAAGAATATTTTGTAATAATAAAATGGTCACTCTTTAAGGAAGACATAAGAACTGTAAACACATATGTACCTAATGACAGAGTCTCAAAATACTTGAAAAAAAAAACTTACAGAAACAAAGAGAGAAATAGAAAATTTAACAATTTGTAGGTACTGTCATACTTCACTTTCAATAACAGACAAAATGAAAAAGTAGATGATAAAAAAAAAGACTTCAATAACACTACGAAATAGACCTAATGAAAATCTGTAGAAGATATTTCATACAATAGCCGAATACACAATCTTCTCAAGTGCACATGGAACATTCTTCAGGATGTATCATTATTAATTATATCTTATAGTAAGCCTCAACATATTTAAAAGAATTAAAAATTTAAATTTAAATGAAAGACCGCCAACTAAAATGAGATAAAATTACAAATCAATTATAAGAGAAACAGTTAATAATAATTATGTGGAAATAAAATAAAGGCACTATGAAAGAGGTGACATATCAAGTGTGTCTTAAAGGAAAGATAGTCTTCTGTTAGTCAAGGGACATAAGAAATGAGTTCCAGGCAGAAGGAAGAATAAAGCCAAATTATGGAATTGAAAGGATATGACACATCCACAGAATTACATGTAGTTATATGCCTAGAATACTGGATCTATGGAGATGATGAGGAATGAGGTAGTGAGATAAAGGTTAGAAAGGAAGACAAAGTACTAAGATACTTAGATTTTATAAATAGATGATGCAGGACCACTGAATAATTTTTAAGCAATAAAACCATAGACTCAAAATTACATTTTAGAAGATAATTTGAAGTTGGGGGATATTAAGAAAAATGGGTTGGAGATGAATTAAGATTGAATATATATGAATCCAATTATGAGAACAATTGTGCGTTCTGAATTAGATTAAAAAGGGCCGCGATGGTATAAGAGATAGTGAAACTGAAGAAGAGAAAGTGCTATTATTAAAGATAGAATCTCAACTTATTCCAATGATAAATCTTTTTATAAGAGATGAAGTTAATACTAAAATAACCCAATAAGATTAATATTGGGTTCATATTAATAACCCAGTAAGATTAACCCAATAAGGCTGACAAAACATATGATAACAATAAAACAATTTAATGATAATATAGCCATTTGTGAATACTATTTTAAGTACTTTATATATAACAACTCATGTGGTCCTCACAACAGGCTTATTAAACAGGTACTATTATTTTCCCCAATTTGAATTAAATTTCAAATTCTAAATTTTTTTAACACCCCAATGGCCAAATTTTAAAAAGCCGACATACCCGATTTATTTGCTTACAGACCCTAATACAAATTATTCAAAATTAATTTTGAAATAAATATTGCCTTGCAAGATTAAGCTCTCTACAAATAAAAGGAAAAAAAGGATTGGAACTGAGAAACTTCAAAGGTTATTTTATTTAACCCTGGTGCACCAACAGTCTTCAAAAAATAATTTAATGGGTATTTATGGAGGAACTAATATTCATCAAATATTATACTCAGCATGTGGCTACAAAAAAGAAAAGAAATATATAGCCCCTGACATAAAAATGTTTTAAGTTTGATGGAGAAAACGTGTCTAAATACATTTTAAAAAATTTAGGTTGTATATGTTGGGTGCTGTTTTTCCAGATGATAAAATTGTTAAGTATACCTGGAGAATAAAAGCAATCATTAGGCTATATTAAAGCCACATTTTGAATGATAAGAGGGAATTTACCATGTGGAAACAAAGGAGAAGGTCATTTCAAAAAACTATTGACTGAGTAATTAAGCAAATTAATACATTTTATATTTAAATAATATTTGCAGAACCCCAATCCCCAAAATGTATATGTGTATGGCAGATTATTCACATCATTTTCTTTTCCTTTCGCATAAAAATATGCAATCATTCATTACCCACCAGTCAAGAGAATAGGTATATAAGCAGAAAACAAAATATTTTTAAGCCACATATTATACAATAAATAATTAAATAATTTTAAGGTGCCATTTAGCTCTCTGATAAGTTTTACATTTTAACACACACACACACACACACACACACAGTGTAAACATAACGTTTTTAGATAATTATATTTTTAAAATACCAAATAGTGTCGTAATTTTATAAACACCAAACTTTATAAAATCAATGGTTCCCAAGTACAACCTTTCAGTAAGCAAACTAAGTTTACAGTAGTGTATTCAATAAATAATGCAACTCAACAACTGAAAGTTGTCACATTGAGATTTAGTTCTATTTAAAAGCAGATCAGGGTTTGCTATTCACTCATTCCCTCAAAGGACTGGCTCTAGCAAATTTTTCCAAGTTGGTGTTTTCTAGCAGAGGGTCTTAAAATTAACTAACTCAAAAGTAGTCCAACTGTAAATGCTAGTTTCATGCCATGCTTAATACTAATGGAAAAACTTTACTTTTCTTAGCTTGATCATATTTCTTTGCAATGAAAAATAAATGCCTAAGTGTAAAACGTGGACACTATTTCCTATAAGATTTTTTTTGCCTTTTATTTTTCAGCCCATTTAAAGGTCATTGTATAACCTTTGTACGATTATAATAACTGTTACTGTCCTAGGGCATCAGATAAGGCACAAAGCTAACCTTGGTGTTTCTAAAGCACACAACCAACAGCTTTTTAAAGTAAAAGAGACCCTAAAACATGCTACCAATCGATGATTCTGATACTAGGCTTTATTTCTGTATCATGATGGCTATTTCTTTTCGAGGCCAACAGATAAGACCAAGATTATCAAAAAGCAGTTGTAGGTTCTACAGTGCTCAGTTCCTGGGGACTGCTGCTTGGCTAAGTTGCAGCTCCCTCTCTCCTTGGCAGGAAGTCTGGACAAGTAGCAAAACGTTGTCAAAATTATTATTGTTTCTGTTTTTTCTTTCTTTTTTAGATAGCTCAAAAATGGTTATCAGAAAGTCGAGAATTTAAGAGTGTGTCTTTATCTCCTTTCCTAACTCTTCCTAAAGAAATAGTAGAAATGTCTAGGGCAGAAATGCATAAGCAGATGGGTATGTGCCTTCATTAATCAAATGCAGCTTTTCCCTCTCCTATCTGGTCCCTCTGGCATGACACTATAAAACCTTCTGGAAAGGTACCTTGTAATATATATTGATAAAATGGAAATATACATAGTCTTTAACCCAGTTATTGCCCTTAGAGAGACCCTCTCCTCATTTAACAGTCTGAAATGCACACAAATTCATAAAGATATTTCATTATAGTATTAGATATAAAAGAACAAAATTGTACTAAAATATACAAAATTATGGTAAATGCATAATTAAATAATCAAATGAGGAACTACTGTAGGGCAATAAAATTAAAATTCTAAAATCTAAACTGAATTTCAAAAATGCTTATGACATAAGAACAAGGCAGGGCATGCAATTATAAACACATACACATATGTACATATGCAAATATATGATGGTATTATACAAAAAATGAGACGAGAATCAATAAAGAAACATTGCAGTTAATGATTTCCTATTGCTTTTCATTTTTAGATTTCAAAGTTTTTAAGAGAAACACTAAAAATGTAAATAACAGTAAAACCTGGAAAAATAATCATAGAATTTAATCATTTTAATACATTGATGATTTACATCAGTTCCCTGCTAGTTATAGGATAACTCAACTACTTAGCATTTGATACAAGCCTTTGACAATGTGACTAGTCTGTGCAGCTCTAGTCCCATTATTACAATTTTTTCATTGATTTAATATATATAGCCACTTTGAAAATTATGCTATATGCTGATCCCACTTACTTAAAATTTATTTTTCCTTTATAGCTTTCTAATTATTTTACATTGGCAAACCATTACTTATTCTTTATGATCTAGTCCATATATCCTCCCAATGTTAGAATAAGCTATATTTGGATCATATTCCCATTTTACAGAATTCAGGATATGAGCATTTCTGCAGAGTTGAGAGAATATGCATGAATATAATCAGAATATAATTAATATTGTTTCTTCAAATAACTGAGCAGGGTGTATCCCTATGTCAGGTATTATTTATTTCCCTTTACATTGGACGAATAATCAGAGCCAATATTTTTACTTGATTAGGTAGGATTTCTTCTATGTTTCTTACCATTCATCCAGTATTGCTCCAGCCTATCAATGAAACACCAAAGAATGCTGGTCAAAGACTTACTACAATCTAGATATATTCTATTGACAACTTTCTTCCATTCCATTCCATCTACTGGTGTAATAACCTTATGAAAATATGGAACAAGGCTATTCTGACATTTTACATTTTGACTTTCAATAGTCAAAATTTCTTTTAAAATTATTTTCCAATAATAATAATGTTATTGCTGGTATTATCACTATTGGTATAATAGCAATAATTTTAATGTAACAAATCCCCATGATATACCAACTCTCTTGATGATAACATTACAGTCTTTGAGCTCCTCAACACCACTCTAAGGCAGAAGTGTTTGTCTCTGTTTTTAAAAAGAAAACATTAAAGATCAAAGAGTTTAACTTATTTAAGGACATAAGTCAGAATTGATATGGTCCAGGATTCAAATGTAGGTGTTTATCTCTGCACTAAACTATATAAAACTTTAGTGCACTGTCAAGTACATCATTTTGCTTCATTTTTATTACTTTTACTTTATCATGTTGGAAAAATAGATCAGAGGAAAAATAAAGGACATAAGTAGAGTTTTAAAATTCATTAAAAATGGCAATTTTATTTAACTCTATAGAAGATGGTCTAATAAACAGTAAAGGGCTTTAATTCGACCAAAAGCAATACCGAGGAAGAATAAATAATTTTCTTGTTATAACAGTGAGAGTACGATACGAAGAGGCGTTCTGAATTACTTGTCCTTGGGGGCCAGTTAAATAAGATAGAAGGCCATCTGTTTGGATGGTTTGGGCACTAAATTGCAAAGCATTAAAGAGCTGAAGCATATGATCTCACGAATGCCTTCTGGTCATATGGTTCCATTTCAACAGTGTTTATCTCTTCCACATCAAAATTGTTCTTTTGAGAGAAATATGAGAGAGGCAAAATTTTGTTCATAAGCCACCTACAACCCCATGCACATGAGGAATGTTTTGGCTAAAATGTTAAATAAAATTATGAATAGCTTCAGCATTTAAAAATATATATATTTAAAATACTAACTGCTTGTCCAAAATCAGAACTTGTTAGAAATAAATTATCTGTTACAATTGATGCATAACAATCAAATTTTATTTATCAGCCAATAGTTACTTTAGTAAAATTTAGGTTATGCTATTAAGATCAATGCCATGTTAAAGAAAAGTATATTTATTTTCTCATCATATTTCTATACTTAAGAACCATTATGTTCTTAGTTCTAGTTAACACTTATAAATCTTAGTAAGTTTATAAAGTAATAAACCAGCTATAATTTGAGGAAATACTCATAAGGCAAACCTGCAAATCTGGGGGAGCTGGCATTTCCAATTTGATAAAAGGTGAGAAATAACAATAAAATCTTAAGCACCTCAACCAGCTTAACAAATTCCCTGTTGGCCCAGGGAACCTCAGAGAAACCTTGAAAACTGAGTTCTCACCTGTGATGGGATGGGAGGTCACACATACCTCACTATATCCCCTCCCTCCCTGTCAGTAGACTTTCATTCCCAAAAGTTGAACCAAAACCAGCCCTCTCAAAAGATTTGCTGAATTCCCCTCCCTTTTTGTGTTTTCAACCACATTCAACCAGCATTCCTTCCTGATGAGAGACCACCAACTGTGGACCAGTTGTGTCTGACTTAAGAGTCTGAATATAGGAAGCCTGTGTGGCCTTTGTTTCACATTTTGACATATAGAGCCTAATTTTAATGCATGTAAATGTTAAGTCTCCACTCCAAAGTGAACATGGGATATATGTAACATGCATGTTTGCTTAGCATGCATATGTGTGCCCCATTTCATGCATATTCACAGCTCCTCCCATATCCTGTGAGCATATATATACTTAGCCAATCCATTCAGCATAAATTCCTGTCTCATCCTTCCTTATTTCAAGTGTCTGCTTCTGGTTTTTGCCAGAAGCTAAGCTTCCCAGTCGGCAGGATGGACAGCCTATAGGCTGTAACCTGTTATTAGGAATAAAGCTTTCCCTACAAGTTTAAAAAGATCATGATACTTCAATTGACAAGGGTTAATTTCCAGTCAATCAGTAATTCTCTATAACAAATTCAAGAAAGACCAAAATAAAGAACCACACTTGCCTCTAGTGAAAAATCAGAAAATGGTTAAAAATGAGTAAATAAATTGACTAACAATAATATAAATAATAATTAATAATCAATATTAGTTAATGGAAAATAACAAATGATTGGATTTTATTTTTTCGCTGATTGCTTATTGACAAATCAAACTTGTTCTCTAATAATGAAGCATGGAAACAGGTTTTAAAGTTATTTAATGAAAAGTTACTTTGAAAAAATCAATTACCTAATGTCATAAAAAGTTAAATTAATGCAATTCTGTTGACAATAAGGAAAATCTTTTAGAGTCTTAAAGCTTTTGCCTGGCACTTGATGTATGCTACGCATTTGTCAACAATAAAGAGTCAAACTCTGTGATATATTTTAAAAGGTTTATTCTGAGCCAAATCTGAGTGACCGAGGCTCAAAGTACAGTCTCAAGAGGTTCTGAAAACATGTGTCCAAGGTGGTTGGGTTACAGCTTGATTTTATACATTTTAGGGAGACAGACAGATATCAGTCAATACCTGTAGGGTGTGCATGGGTTCGGTCCAGAAAGGCAGGACAACTCAAAGCAGGGGTTACCAGGTCATAGGTAGATTCAAAGATTTTTTCATTAGCAATTGGTTGAAAGAGTTAAGTAATTATCTATACACCTAGAAGCAATAGAAAGGAGTGTCTGGTTTAAGATAAGGAGTTGTGGAGACCAAGGTTCTCATTATGTAGATGAAGTCTCATAGGTGCCTACCTTAGAGGCAACAGACTGTAAATATTTCCTGTTCAGATTTTTAAAAGGTGCTAGACTGTCAGCTAGTCTCTTCAAGATCAGAAAAAGATTTGGAAAGGGAAGGGGATTCTCTACGGAATGAAAGTTTCTCCCGCAAAGGACAGCTTTGCAGGGCCGTTTCAAAATATGTCAAAGTATATTCTGGGATAAAACATTTTAATTTCTTTCAGGGCCTGTAAAGCTCTCGTGTAACGCTATACTAGAGTCTGCTTGGAATTTGGTATATTTTTGCTACAGTCTGTTCTGTCAGTCTTAAGATCTCTGTTTTAATGGTAATGCTGGTCAGTTGTGCCTGAATTCCAAAGGGAGGAAAGTATAATGAAGCATATCCAATTCTCCCTTCCCATCATGGCCTGAATTAGCTTTTCAGGATTACTTTGAAATCCCCTTGGCCAAGAGGAGGGGTCCATTCAGTTGGTTGAGAGGCTTGGAATTTTATTTTTGATTTACACATTTAATCTTTAGAACAATCTAATGGGTTGGTATTATTATCTTCATTTTAAGTTGAGAAAACAAATTTAGGAAATTAACTTACTTGTCCATGTTCACCCAACTAGAAATTGGAAAAGAAACTGCAATCCACATGTCTCCAAACACCATGACCTCAGGGCAAAGAGACTGAGTATAGATTTTAAATTATTTTAAAATGTAATTCATTTACATAGTAATTTTCTCAAAATGCATTAAGCAAGATGTCTACAATTGTTCTAACATGTTCGTTTATATAATTCCCTGTTTGCCTCTCAGATTTTCAGTAATGTCTGCTTGTGTTGATTTTTAAATTTAATTTAATTTAATTTAATTTTTGGTGGAAAATGGCGGGGGGGATTGGTGAAAAATGAGGAAAATGAGGGAGGACTTATTCAGGTACTGATGAGTTCCATAGGATGAGTTCCACACCTGGGTCAGTGTAGTGTACCTTCAAGTGGCCATGCATAGCACTCAGGGAAGTTGTATACTCAACTCAGTTAATGGTGGCTGGATTTCCAAGCCAGAGGTAACCATTAGGTCCCAACTTCTACTCTTTCACACAAATGCACATAAATAGAGACATTTTGAGAAATCAATGGAATAAAAAATCGAGGTTTGAAAACAATTTTATTTAGATCATTATGGTAATGGGGAGACCAAAAGAATGCTATGAAACTTCTGCGTTAAAACTAACTTAACACTAATAACATTTTTCACATTCCCAATTATTACATATGTCTTTGCATTCAAACCAAGGCAATAATTGTTCTAGTCAAAAGAAAAAAAAATCTAGGTAATGTTTTAAATATTCTAGTTTTATCAGGAAAATTAGATCATAAAGTAATTATGGACAAGAAGCCAATACCAAAGTATTTCATCTGGTTAGGACATGGATATACTGCAAATCCTACAAAGTTGTTCATTTCATACAAATATTAAATGAATACATAAATAATTGCTTTAAGAAGAAAGTCATTCTCCACAACCCCTTCACCACACCTTATACCTCTAGAAGGCAATTATTTTAAAAAGAACATAATCACACAGATTAGACTATTTTTCTTGGATTGGAAGGTTCAGCAGAACCTTGACAGTGTTCCAAGTTGTTAACTTTTATTTCAAATACTAAAAACTGAAGACCTGATCATTAGAAAAGCATTGAATTGTAAAACATTGGTGGGTTGGATTGAATTTAGTTAAATTGTTTCCAATTTTCTTTTCCTTGGTAGTTAAGTCACTACATATCTAAGGAGATATCAAGAAGCTGGCATTTCCTAGCAATTTGGAACTTAAAATTTAACAAAACAAATAAAAGAAGAACTTATTCTAACTCAATTTTTGCTTTTAGCTGTCGAATGCATAAGTATCTTAAATTAGTTTTCATTGATTCCTCTACTTTATTTAACAAAAACCAAGGCACAATAATAAATATACTAGCATCAAAACATAATGCCTTCACTGCTGATAAATACCCAGTGCAAGATTGGCTTAGATAATATTTGTGTTTTTGGTTTACTTAAAAATGGGTATAAGCTTATTCCTCAAAAAATATACATTGTAACATGTTGAACTCTGGACATTTGTGGATTTGAAATAGTAATTTATGATTACAAGTTTGAGAAGAATTTCAGAGTCATTCAGTCCCTTAGTTTTCTATTAAAACATTAATTTGAATTTAGAGAAGCATTTCTTATATCTTATCAGTCACCTCCTAAAATGGATTGTATTTAATCAGTAATCAGTACCCTCAGTTTTGGAGGTAAGGATGCAGAGACAGTGGGGATAAACCTTCATAGAGTCCCTTCCATTGTGTCTGGCCAGTGATATTGTTTTGGCCTTTGTATATTCCGGAAACTCGCTTTTGTTTTGCTAATTAACTTTTTATCACATTAAATCCTTTTTCAATTATAAATATTGATATTGACAGGAAACATGTAGGTATAACTATTTGTGAAAAGTACAAACATATGTAAGAATTCCCTTCATCAAATGATTTTTAATATTTATTTAATTATTGAAAGTTGTTTAACATTGTAAGACGTATACAAATGGAACTTTGCAAGAATTTTGAAGAATTGTAGAAAAGTACCTCATAGAATATTAAAGGGATAATCATCTATATGACCAAATTGAAATGAGGTTTTAATCACAAGATGAAGTGAGAGATAACAAAAAGGGGGTAGGGTTGGTGGAAGATTCAGACAAGAAGAAAAAAAAATCAGCTAAAAAAATGGAAAAGCAGATGGAAAAAAAAATCGTGTTTTCCACTGTTCCTTTGAGTACTATCACAGTTGCAACTTTTCACTTATGTGTAAGATGATTTTTTAAAGTTTAAGCAATTCCCATCTCAAAAAAGTCATTCTCCACAATCCTTTCACCACACCTTATAACTAAGAAGGCATTTATTTTTAAAAAGAAAATAATCACATACATTAGATCACTAAACTATAACAGAGAAGTCTAGTAGACAAGAATGCTATAGGAAAATGTCAGATTTTACTCACTATTTTGTTACCCAAGCCTAGCACTGTTATTGGAACATGATAATTCCTCAGTGTAAGGTTTTACACCTATCATAAGAACACTGCAATGCTCAATATTTGGGTCATGTGTTAAATATAGAAAAAAGGAAAACCCCGAGTGTGTTCTTGATAGAAAGATTTCCAAGGACCAAACTGCTTGCATAGGTATTGAATCATATGTAATTGGGATAGCTGCTTAGAAGGTAAACTCCAAAGCACAAAATAACAGAAGACATACAACCCAGCAAACACAGTCAAATCAATGAGCATGAGATTAAATTATTACCTGGAAATGATCTTTGTAATTTTCAAGATCATGAATAGATAAATAAAATACTTCAATATTTTAATAATCATTTCCATGATCTGTTAGAAAAGCATATCCACTAGAGAATAGAGTAAGCACAGGAAACGAGAAGTGGCAAATAAATGATTTGAACTTCAATTACACAAATTCAAAGCCAGTATTATTTCTACCATGTTATGTTGTGAGTATACCGAGTATACCTAAAATAAGTCTTTATTGTCATAATTTTGTAAAAGAATAAAAGCCTTCAGAAGTTTTTCAGTGACTTTTACAAGGCCACAGATGGACACTGGAGGAGACATCAGGTCCCTGACCTCTAGTTAGAGAATTTTACTGTGCTAATGCTGGCGAAAGACAGTTATCACAGAAATCAAAGAATAAAATTAAATTTGTATTAAAATGTAAATTTAAGTAAATGAATATTCCATTTGTAAATAAATAATCAATCCTGATTTATGTTATTTGCATATTTTTTAAACACTTAAGACTATATAGGTACTCCTTATTTCCTCTTATAACAAGCCATACCAAAAGGGCAGGAAACAGAGATTCACCTCAGAATTTTTTACCAATTAATTTCAGAGGTAAAGTCAGTGTACAAAGCTGAAGATCATCTACTTCAGAGAAAATGTAGTAGCTGAAAAAAAAAATTTCAACACAGATAAGTAATTGATGGCAATTACTACAAGTGTAATAAATTTTACAAAGTCTCTAGTACACATGGATGAAATACTTCACTGAATTTTTAATAAAAATAGATGTAGGTATGCTAACAACTTCAGAATTGTTTTTCAAGGTGCTGTTTCAATGAAAGATATATTCAACTTTTATGTTTTAAATTTCTGCTAGCTATTTTATATTTTGGTTCACATAATAATGTTCTAGAATTTGATATTCTTGGTTAATATGCAGAGTCATCTCATAGGTTTTTTTGTTTGTTTCTTCTTTGTGTATAGCTCTCAAAATTTAGGTTTTGTACCCTTCTGCTTAATAGCATTGAATGAAACAAAGGACAAATCTGTAATTCTAAACATGTGTTCTTTATTTTATTCCTTAGTCTAAAGTTATCTCCAAGGTTATTAGAGTTTCTGAATAAATAAACCTTCACATGTCAGCCCCTATCATCCATTTTCAGTTGCCAACTAGAAAAATGGTATCGTAAAAGACTAGAGAGTTGTTTGCTTCAAGTTACATAACATTTCAGTCCTGAATATAATACAAACCAATTTACTGACATCAATCAGTAATGATAATGAAATGTCCCTTAAAGCAGGAAAATAAATGTTTTTCTCACTTCACAGATGAGGAAACTAAGACTCAGTGAGGCTAAGTAATTTGAGCTGCAATTCCCATTCAGGTAATTAGGTTGCAAAGCCCATATTCTTTCCACTTCTCCATTGTCTTCCAAGAAGGAATGTTACATTTACTTTTCACATTTTATTATGTAGACTGTTAACTGCATATATAAAAATCCAGTGACCATGAAGCATTCTAGGTGCATTTTGACTTTAAGAGTTATTGCTGTATTCAAATGGTTGTTTTCTAATGACTTGGGAACATGAAAGACAATTGTATTCACTCTAGAAATAATGCATTTCCTTACAAAATTATATTTTATTTACATGTCATTAACACTTTCAGTATATTTTACTTTATTGAAAAGACACAGCCTCAACAAGTCATAAATGACAAGAGGAAGCTGACTTTACAGATGAGAAATGAAACGTGAAATAAGAATAGAACAAGGAAAGGATAGAAACACTTTGATTTGGAACAAATGCGTATTTTTAATTATCCATTAAAATTATATGATATAGACCTATTTTGGCATAAATCTGTATTGCAACAAAAGACCTTTGATGTGACTGAGTGCGTGGTTATTTCAATATTTAACTGTGTTTTTTCTTCTATCCTTAAATTGAAGAGACTTACTGCCCCACTTTATGGGGCATTTAAAAACCGCTTCAGTTAGCACTTCCCCTCATTGAATTGTTTGGGATTGAGTAATTAAAATGTCTTCAAGATATGGGATCTGTAAATGGTAATAGCCACATGGCATCCACTAGAGTAGTTCTATTATGGGTAATCCACTCGAAGTAATTTCTGTAGACAAGTGTCTTATTCACAGGTATGGAACTCTCACCACCTACCTGGGCAGCTTTTCTATAATTTACTTTTATGGCTTTCAGTTTCAATTGGATTTTATAGGCTTAATGGCTTGGGAAATGATTATGGGCAACAATAACTCAGAATTGACCTTTTCAGAGGTACCTGCTTTTTCATTGGTTTAGCTAACAATGCCGCTAATTGAATTTTTCAGCAACAAAAATATGTGCAATAACAGCTGCTGACTTACATTTTATAATTATTGTTATTACACTAAATAAACATTTAAGTAGTTAAGAAAATCATGGCAGTAAGACAAGATTATCCACAATAGCACAAAGTCAATGTGTCTATGTGAAAATACTTTACACTCAAATTACTCATGCCTCGTTTGAAAGAAACCCTTTGGGAACAATTAAAGGTGAAGTTGCAATCAACTGACAATTGAGCTCTGAGGCTGTATAGGACATAGTAGAAATATAAAGGCAGTTAGTTTTTTATAGGATACTGAAGAAGTAGGAGTCAATCCCAGCCTCAACTTTAAAATGGGTATCACTGTGAGATTTAAATTGTGTACTTACTTGCAAAGCCTTTAACACAAAGCCAGGTAATTCTGATATATTACTAAAAGAAAAAGAATGAGAAGGAAGAGGAGTAGCAGAAAGAAGAGAAAGAGGTGGGGGAATCACAACAGCAGCCAGCAGCTGCCACCATTATCCTAGTATCTTAAGAAATTTATTTCTCCTCTGGTAGGATCTAGAAACTAAGCAAGTTTTATAATGTAAGATACTAAAAGGTCATTTTGAAACATTTCATTTCAGGATCACATTGAGAAGTACTGCTCTCCTGATCTTAAGACTTTGTACCATGTGTCCCATAAACCTCTCTCTCTAATTACCAGTTGACTGACACCACACTCTGTCTACAAGACAATACACTTGAACCGACTTCTCCTGAGGCAGGTACCAGGCTACAACCACCTTCAATGACTCCTACTGGTCTTTGTCCCTCAGAACCTGGAAATATACTGGCTATCAATCTGAATTAAATCATATGTGGTTGGTAAGGGTCTAATGTGATCTCCCTAAATATGTATACAATTTTGGGAGGTTTGTATATGTACATTAGTTATTTCTTCTTTTCGGCAAGTATTAGAAAAATGCTTGTTTTTAAAAATTTGCTAATGACATTGTTTTCTTTTAAAATACACTTGTTTATAGTAACCCATTTACAGTAGTGAGTTATAACTATTTGAATAAAGTAGCCATCCGTGTGTCCAGGGAAATGAGATAGATGATAGAAAGATTAGATACATAGATAGATAGATAGATAGATAGATAGATAGATAGACAGATAGATAGATAGGGAAATTCTTTCTTATTTCAGTATGCCAAGAAATATAGATAAAATGATGGTGTCTGTAAATCATCAAAGAAAGCTAAAACCGTGGGTGAAAGTTAGAGAAAGAACAGAATAGTCTCAAAGCATGTCTCTATAGGGTACTTATTAATTATTAAAGGAAAATTGCAATTTTAAAGTGCAGAAATTTGGAGATTGTTTCCAGGTTTGTCTGTTTATTTCTAGTGAAAATAATGCTACTAGAAATACTACTGAAAATGCCTCCTGTGGGTTTTCTTTTTTTTTCCGCAGAATTTTGTTCTGTCACCCAGGCTGGAGTGCAGTGGCAGGATTATGGCTCACTGCATCCTCGATCTCTTGGGCTCAAGCCAGCTTCCTACCTTGGCCTCCAAAGTAGCAGGGACTACATGCATGCACCATCATGTCTGGCTAATCTTTTGATTTTTTGTAGAGACAGGGTCTCGCTATGTTTCCCAAGCTGGTCTCAAAATCCTGAGCTCAAGAGATTCTCCTGCTTTGGCCTCCCAAAGTGCTGGGATTACAGGAGTGAGCCATTGTGCCCTCCTATTGTACATTTGTAAGCATTTCTTTAGGACAGTAATGAGAGGTTTGTGTCATGGTTGAAACACCTTTAGTCTCATAAGAAAATATCAAATTGTTTTCCAAACTGTTCCAATCTACATTCCCACCAGTAATGTGAATAAAGTTCCCAATCATACACATGTTTACTAACAAGTAGTAATATGCCCAGTGTTTTTAGTTTTGACAGTCTGGTGGATATCGAATATTAATTATTGTGTTTAATTTGCATTTATCTTATTGATAGCATATTTTCATAAAGGTATAAGCTATTAACTTGAAAAATTTGTCCATTTCTTTGTCCATTTATTTTATCTTTTTTTTAATCAATGTTCAGCAGTCCTTTTTGTAGGTTTTATTGTTTGTTAAGTTATATGTGTTGCATATATTTAATTTTTTGGCTTTACTAATTTTCTTTATGGACTATAAACATGTTTTATAAACAGTTCTTATTTTTATTGGTATAAAATGTATTAATCTTTTCCTTCATGGATTATACCTTATTTAAGCAAAGCTTGTCTTAGAATCCTCCACATCTTAACTATACAGATATTTTATTTTTCATGTTCCTCAAGTCGGGAAGCCTTGTTTTCAGGTTTAAATCTTTAGTTCATTTAGACTGAATGGTGTGAAGTAGGAGGCCAATTTTAATTTTTCCATATGAAAAATCAATTATCTTAGTACATATATTAAATAATCCATCTTTTCTCTGGCAATCGCATCTCTTTCTGGAATCTGTATTCTGTTCTTTACTTATTTCTGTACTACTAAACCAATGACACATTTTCTCATTATATTTATTTAATATTTTGATATTTGGGAGAATTAATTTTTCAAGAATGTCTTGATGAAACTTTCCCCAATTGAATGCCCTCATGTAAAATTGTAACCAACACTCAGATGAAGATTAAAGACATTTGAACACCCTCACTTAAAACGACACTCAAATGAAGTCCCAGAACAGCAGGGCTCCCCAGAGACCTCCCCCATGGTACAGTCTAGGACTTAGCTTCTACCCAAGTGGAGTTATTATTTTTAGTTTTAACAGCATAAGTTAGTTTTATTTATTTTCTTTTTCTGACTCTTTACTTTTGATTAGTAATTTCATTACTAGATTATTAGGTTATGAAATCCCCTCTCATACACAAATACACAAAAATAAAGAACCAGGATCTGATGAGAAAGAGGAAGAATGTGAGGGAGGGAGGGGAAGAGGAGGAGAGAGAGAGGAGGAGTAGGAGGAAGGGGAGGAAGACAAAAGAAAAGGAAAGGGAAAAAAAATCTTGGAATTTAGAGGTTCTGATTGGGATTTTTCCCTTTCTATCTCTTTTATATATTCCAATAAATCAGAAGCAATAAGCCATCAGATACAGGCAGACTTTCTCAGTGTATCTGTCAGTTTCAGAGCTTTCTTAAGTGTCTAGATCTATGTCCCCTTATAAATTTCATGTTTATCGTGTGATATAAATAGCAGAAAAAATTTTTAGTTTTTAAGCTTTTAAAAATATTTGTTCTCAAATATACCATTACTCTGCTAAAATGATTTATTTAAGAATTACATTTCTAATACACACATTGTTAATATGCACAATACTTTAAGGGTATTTTTCTGCAAAAATATTTACAAATGGGATCTAATTAAACTAAAGAGCTTCTGCGCAGCAAAAGAAACTACCATCAGAGTGAACAGGCAACCTACAGAATGGGAGAAAATTTTTACAACCTACTCATCTGACAAAGGGCTAATATCCAGAATCTACAATGAACTCAAATAAATTTACAAGAAAAAACAAACAACCTCATCAAAAAGTGGGCGAAGGATATGAACAGACCCTTCTCAAAAGAAGACATTTATTCAGCCAAAAGACACATGAAAAAATGCTCATCATCACTGGCCATCAGAGAAATGCAAATCAAAACCACAGTGAGATGCCATCTCACACCAGTTAGAATGGTGATCATTAAAAAGTCAGGAAACAACAGGTGCTGGAGAGGATGTGGAGAAATAAGAACACTTTTACACTGTTGGTGGGACTGTAAACTAGTTCAACCATTGTGGAAGTCAGTGTGGCAATTCCTCAGGGATCTAGAACTAGAAATACCATTTGACCCAGCCATCCCATTACTGGGTATATACCCAAAGGAATATAAATCATGCTGCTATAAAGACACATGCACATGTATGTTTATTGTGGCACTATTCACAATAGCAAAGACTTGGAACCAAGCCAAAAGTCCAACGATAGACTGGATTAAGAAAATGTAGCACATATACACCGTGGAATACTATGCATCCATAAAAAAGGATGAGTTCATGTCCTTTGTAGGGACATGGATGAAGCTGGAAACCATCATTCTCAGCAAACTATTGCAAGGACAAAAAACTAAACACCACATGTTCTCACTCATAGGTGGGAATTGAACAATGAGAACACACGGATACAGGAAGGGGAACATCACACACTGGGGCCTGTTGTGGGGTGGGGGGGCTGGGAGGGATAGCATTAGGAGTTATACCTAATGTTAAATGACGAGTTACTGGGTGCAGCACACCAACATGGCACATGTATACATATGTAACTAACCTGCATGTTGTGCACATGTACCCGAAAACTTAAAGTATAATAAAAGAAAATTATAGTGCTTTCTTAGTGGCATTGTGAGTTAATTCATATACAGATTAATGTATATAAACGGTTTATTACAATGGCACAATAATTTTCCTCTTGTTTTATATAACTCACTTTCAGATGTTGAAGAAAGACTGAAGTTATTAATAGCCTTACTTTTGTGATTTGAAGAAGTTAAATATTTATTATTAATAAGAATACTATCTTCTATTTTGAAACAGGAACCATTTTATAATCAAACAGTATTTTTAAAAGTTACTATCTTATTTGGACATTGTTTTCTCTGTGCTTAAAATGAACCAACAATTTGGCACCACACAATACTATCCCCTAGCTTAGGTGTATATCAATACAATATTATTTTCTTTTTCTTTTTCTTTTTCTTTTTCTTTCTTCTTTGACAGAGTCTTGCTCTGTCACCAGGCTGGAGTGCAGTGGCATGATCTCGGCTCACTGCGACCTCCGCTTCTCGGGTTCAAGCAATTCTCTTGCCTCAGCCTCCCGAGTAGCTGGGACTACAGGTATGCCGCCACCACACCCAGCTAATTTTTGTTTTTTTAGTAGAGACGGGGTTTCACCACGTTGCCCAGGATGGTCTAGATGTCTTGACTTCATGATCCTTTTTCACATTTATTATGCCACTAGAATATTCTTAGAAATACATGCTACCACTTAATATCAATGTGACTGGAAAATCCTATAATTCTCATCATCCCTGCCCACTTATGAATCCCTTGCTTCATCTGAAAACTCTTACTCATCCTCTGTACGGCAAACATTACCTTCTCTGTGAAGATTTGCTAGACTTATACACACCAGTATGGTTGTTCTAAACTCTGTAAAAACACAATTGTGTAGATCACTTACGTTAAACATTTCTGGTTGCTCATCAACAGCCAACCCACTCCCACATACATACACTTGCATTCCCTTCTAATAGATCTGCCTTCCATCATAGAATATGAAAATGTGAGATGCTTGATCTTGTAATGCTGCTTTCCAAATGTGGTCAGTGGCACTTAAGAGAGCCTGCCTGTACATTTCTGTAGAAGGTGTTCAGGCATGAGAAAATCAATGCCTTTGAAGCAGTCATCTTGCAGTCACCTTGTGACTGTGGGTAAATAAACCCAAGAACGGAAATCCGAGGAAAGCAGAGTTACATACAATTAGGACTTTTCCTGAATCCTCCATGACATGTGTGTCACAGGAATAACCAAACCTGGAAATTTGAACTTTCTTCCTTGTTATGTTCCATGATAAACCCCTCTAACATAAGGCAGTTTGGGTCTCATATCTGTTACTTATTTCTGATACACTGCTCTCATACATACCGTTCTAATTTATTGGCACACACAGTGAGCAATGAATAAATGTTTGTTGAATGAAAGCAACAGAGAATCACTTTCCCTTTCATATTCAGGTGCTACCCAACAAGATTATTAGTATTAGGTTGATGCAAAAGTAATCACGGTTTTTGCCGTTTAAAGTAATGGCATTACATTTCAGCAAGTAACTGGAAAGAAAATAAGGCCAAAAGGCACTTGTAGTGCACAGAATAAAAAACAAACTACACAATTTTTACACAGTGGGTATTTCATTCTAAACTATAGGAAAAAATCATTAAATTAATTTATTGTGGTTTATGTAGATTGGGTAGCAGTTAAGATTTACATTGACTAAGTTTTATTTTAGCCACTAGAATGAATAAAATGCTATAAAGGGGAGCCAAAATGCTGAATTCCCATTTTAAAAATGATTTCTTCCATTAATTGTTTTCCTGTTCTCAATAATTCAACATTATAAAGCAGATAGCCCATTGAATTATATGGTTGTAATTAGGTTGTTCCTTTAGCATGTTTTATGCCTCAGTATTTTTATGCTTCCAAAAACATCTTATACTGGCTTTATATAAAGCTGTCTTTAAATGGAATTGTATTTTGCCTCAGAAAATATTGTACTAGACGCATACATTCTTTGTCCAAGTGTTAAAATTAAAATAATATTTTACCTATTTTTATATATATACTACAAATTCTCAAATGAAAGAAACATTTTTGACACATTGATTATAAGCAAAACTTATTTAGATTTCTGTAAATCATTAAATATGTTTCTATGTATACGTGTGTATATACATAAATGTATCACTGTTATGACTAATCAAATTAGAATTAATCATTTTAAGTGTATAACCAATCATTATAAATTAACAGACAACAATTTATCTTCAAACTTTTCTAATAATGGAGAATTCAGGGCTTCCATTGGGAAAGGAACCAGGGCCTCTCCAGCCTTGCCACAGACTTGTGTGCCTGAATAATGGGGTATTATAAACTGAAAAGCAAGGACTCCTGTCCATCCTTTTGTGAAAACAAAATTCAATTCTGCACATAATTTCTTCCACGCACTTGAGAAAGTAAAGATCTACATCTTTTCTCTATATAAAGTTAACTTCTGTGTTTGTACCATCAAATATTTCACAAATCTTTATATTCACTTGTTTTTTTCTTTTATTTTCTTCGCATGATCATGATCTCTCATGCAGTTTATTTGCCAGAACTTAAATGGAACTAATTTTTTTTTTCTAATAAAGTGTGAGAGTTACTACAGAATTATGGGAAATTTCACTTTCTTATTAGCCTCAGACATTCAATTATATATTGAATTGCAATTTAGGGCCTAAGTATAAATGCTACAGAAGTGTTAAGTCCAAAAAAAAAAGCTTTGGGAAAAAAAACTTCATTTAATAAAGGTTTAATAAAGGTTAACATTCTTCACATTCATGATAGATATGGCAGTGTTTCTTCTCAAAAATGCTGCTTTGTTCTTATGCTTCAAAATGACTTCAGTGGTTTACAATATAATGATTATGAATTACTTCAAGTACATATTTTTCACAATGACAGCTTTAATTGATATGCTCTAATTATTTTGGTTTAAATTCAATAGCTTATTATTTCCAATCATGAGTACTTTCTATATTTTTATATTAACACTTGATATATTTTCAATCATTTTTAGATATATTTCCAAATGTCATGTGAAAGTAATATTTGCTTTGTCAGTGTCATAAGATGTATTTTCAATGTGGGATAACAAATGTTTCAGTAATGTATAATTTAATTATGATAAGCATTTTTCTCCTTATTGGTTACAGTATTAGTATTTTATTTAAGTAATGAATTTAATTTATTCTAAAGTAAGTTTATGCACTATTACCTAAATAGAGACTTATAAATTCTAGCTGCTTCTGAACCAGGAAAGCAATTTTCTCCTGAAAGGAATTTTTATTTGTTGTTTATTTTGTTTTATTGCTCAGTGTGAATGCCTGGTGTCTTGAGAAAATGGAACCCCTTATTATATAAGTCTTTTGTGACAGACTCAACACTTTTATAGTAATTGTATAATTAACTTTCATAACGTGATACTTTAAGGAAAAATATGACATGCTGTGTTATATTCAGCACTGTAGTCATGTCCTAATTCACTAGTCTCAAGTGTTTCATTTCTGAACTGCTTACACATTTCCAATTTTGTCCAAATCCTTCAAGAAATTTAGAAATTTTATGATTCTTTTTTTTAAATTTTATTATTATTATACTTTAAGTTTTACGGTACATGTGCACAACGTGCAGGTTTGTTACATATGTATACATGTGCCATGTTGGTGTGCTGCACCCATTAACTCGTCATTTAGCATTAGGTATATCTCCTAATGCTATTCCTCCCCCCTCCCCCCACCCCACAACAGGCCCCAGTGTGTGATGTTCCCCTTCCTGTGTCCATGTGTTCTCATTGTTCAATTCCCACCTATGAGTGAGAACATGCGGTGTTTGGTTTTTTGTCCGTGCGATAGTTTGCTGAGAATGGTGGTTTCCAGCTTCATCCATGTCCCTGCAAAGGACATGAACTCATCATTTTTTATGGCTGCATAGTATTCCATGGTGTATATGTGCCACATTTTCTTAATCCAGTCTATCATTGTTGGACATTTGGGTTGGTTCCAAGTCTTTGCTATTGTGAATAGTGCCGCAATAAACATACGTGTGCATGTGTCTTTATAGCAGCATGATTTACAATCCTTTGGGTATATACCCAGTAATGGGATGGCTGGGTCAAATGGTATTTCTAGTTCTAGATCCCTGAGGAATCGCCACACTGTCTTCCACAATGGTTGAACTAGTTTACAGTCCCACCAACAGTGTAAAAGTGTTCCTATTTCTCCACATCCTCTCCAGCATCTGTTGTTTCCTGACATTTTAATGATCGCCATTCTAACTGGTGCGAGATGGTATCTGAACTGCCTACACATTTCCAATTTCCAATTTTGTCCAAATCCTTCAAGAAATTTAGAAATTTTATGATTCTTAAGTAATTTTGCCTGAGAATGATAATTATAAAAATATGTGTAGATGTACATAACCATAATACAAACCATTAGACAGCCAGATTTAAGCTGGTTTTACCAGATTTTGCCAACTTTCATCATAGGAGAATTCACATTTCTTTCAGACTCTCTTGGTACATATAAAAGAGATTTAGAATGGGTGTTTGGCTGAGCACATTTCAAATACGATGCAAATTTTAGAGAAATCCGAGAAACTTTTTTAAAAATTAGATAACCTTTAAATCCCTCACCCACTTTTAGAAAATAAGAAATTGGATGATATTTGAAGATGATTTCCTTGGAGAAAGCTGTGCCGCCTCCACTGACTTTAAAGAAATTTGAGATGTAACCTATTCATCCCAAGTCAAGATTGAAAGACTCTGAGGAAACCATGTGGATGATTAAATAAACACCTGTGCTACAGTTCACGGAACATTTCAACCTCACCACTTGAGAAATATAAAGGGTAAGAAAAGATCCTAACCAAAGGAAGACCAGGCAGGCATGAACAGATCTCAAGAAAGAGAAACTAGAGATTAACTCAGGATACTTCAAGGCTAAGGAAGGGTTAAGCAATGGATCTCAGTAGCGTTCACCACTTGCATAACCAGTGCTGCTCTAATATGTCTCTTGCAATTGATGGTGTTTCTGGAGAAACCACAAATGTACTGATGAGAAAGTGCCAGCTTTAAATAACGATCAGTCCAAGCCAATGCCAGTTAACTAAAAATTTGAGTGCTCCTCATACAGTTCTTTCACCATGTCCCAAAGCCAAACATTCTAAAACTGCCTTTGGCTAGCTGGAGGAGGAGAAATGTACAAAGATTGAACAAGGAGATGGAAAGAAGCTGATGACTCCATCTTTCTTAGACTACTAGCCTACAAATGGCACAAACTTGGCAGAGAACAGAAGTCTCAACATTAAATAACCATGGGACTGGAAATAAACTGACATTGTTTAAAAGATCTAAAATGATTGTGAACATATTTTTTAGCATCTAAAAATTACTAGAAAAGTCAAGTTGCCTGCCTAAGTTTCTCAAGAGTCATGGAAAAAACTGTTTTAATAGAGTGAATCAAAAAAGACAATGATGGACAAAAAATCATTTTTGTTCATCTTAGCCCATAATCTGTGCTCATCCTTTGGAGCAGTCACAGTACGGTTACAATAATACACCTGCCATCACAAGGGGGCATTGTTTTCTCAATAGAGGAGCGCTGTCAGTAATTGTAAACAGCAAAATCTGAACCTCCCCACAATTTCAGTGTAGTTTTCACAATAGACAATATTATGTATCATGACTTTGACACAACCATCATGGTGGGGACTGGATTCCATGTACATTATACATTTACGAGAATTATTTCCTCAGAAAAAGGAAGTTGCGGTCTCACAAGCAAGTAAGACACTTGGTTTAGTGAGTGTCTTTAAAAAAAAAAAAAAAAGACGTGAGAAGGATATAAAATTGCAACACACCACTAAACCTACAGTGCTTCTCAGGTGACGGAGAAATAGCTCCAATCGATTTTAACATCCCATTAAAGGCAGTCAGCAAACCAGAGAATGTATTGTCTGCAATAATAAAGCATTTCTCTAGAGACTTGGCCTTGGTAAAATAAATAAAAAGGGGTAATTCTTTCTATTAATTCAGTTCACTCTGGCCATTGATAGGAATTAGAGTCAGATTCCTGAAAATCTTACACTTGGGGGGAAATGTCTGCTATAAATAAATAGAAAGTGAAATACAATGTGAATGAATATATTATATCATATATCTGTAGGTAACCAAAATTTCTTCTTCCAGTAATTAAAATATATGTTTAGTGAATGAATGGGAACTTTTCATCATGTTGTTAAAAATAGTTGTTTGAGATAAAAGCACAGGCAATAAAGCTGGGGGGAAAAGAGGTAGATAGAATTTGACCTTTTCCAAGCTGTCAGGGAAACAAAGATTCCCTAGTTCACAAACATGGCCCACTATCATGGAGAGATACATAGGTACCTCCTTCCAACAGTATTTTCGGTCTGCTAAGTTTCTGTACAAAAGTGCCAAAACATGATTAATATTTGGTCAAGTGTAAGCATGTCACGTGTATTATAAAATATAACAGGATAAGAGAAGAATATACATGTTCAGTCAATATATGTGGAAGCATTTGTTATAATAATATATGGCACATAAGGTTATTCTCCTTGATACTGCCTACTGAAAAATTTTGAGCATTGAACTTGTCATGGTTATGGCAAAAAATACATTTTTTCTAAAAATATTTATATAAATATACATGCACATATATGTAATAGAAACTACTAAAGTATTAATGAAAAAAATCATACAGATTGAAGTTTCCAGTAAAAGGCATTGAACTAAATGGTAAAATATAACAGCATTACCTCTTACTTTGATATGAATTGCCTTTTTCTCCTTTAGATGAGGGTGATTATTTTGTTTTTCCTAATGGATTTTGTTTCCACTGATGAATTTTAAACATGGCTTAAAAGTATATTGGATTAAGTTTTTATTATTCCTGTAATATCTCCCACCTGTCCATTGATGGGTCATATGGTTTGACTTTGTCCCCATGCAAATCTCATGTTGAATTCCCGTGTGTTGTGGGAGGGACCTGGTGGGAGGTAAATGAATCATGAGGGCGGGTCTTTCTTGTGCTGTTCTTATGATTGTGATAAGTCTCACAAGATCTGATGTTTTTTAAAAAATGAAGTTTCCCTTCACAAGCTCTCTTCTCTTATCTGCTGCCATGTGAGACATGCATTTCACCTTCTGCCATGATCGTGAGGCCTCCCCAGCCATGTGGAACTGTAAGTCTATTAAACCTTTTTCTTTTGTAAATTGCTCAGTCTTGGGGATGTCTTTATCACCAGTGTGAAAATGGACTAATAGAGTAAATTGGTACCAGTAGAGTGGAGCGCTGCTGAAAAGATACCAAAAAATGTGGAATTGACTTCAGAATTGTGTAACAGGCAGAGGTTGCAACAGTTTGGAGGGCTCAGAAGAAGAGAAGAAAATGTAGGAAAGTTTGGAACTCCCTAGAGACTTGTTGCATGGCTTTGACCAAAATGCTGATAATGATATGGATAATGAAATCCAGACTGAGGTGGTCTCAGATGGAGATGAGGGACTTGTTGGGAACTGGAGCAAAGGTGACTTTTGCTATTTCTTACCAAAGAGACTGGCAGCATTTTGTCCACGCCCTAGATATTTGTGGAACTTTGAACTTGAGGGGGATGATTTAGGCTATCTGGCAGAAGAAATTTCTAAGCAGTAAAGCATTCAAGAGGTGACTTGGGTGCTGTTAAAGGCATTCAGTTTTATAAGGAAAGCAAAGCATAAAAGAAAATCCCATTTTCGAGGAGAAATTCAAGTCGGCTGCAGACATTTGCATAAGTAATGAGGATTCAAATTCTAATCACCAAGACAATGAGGAAAATGTCTCCAGGGCATGTCAGAGGTCTTCACAGCAACTCCTGCCATCACAGGCCCAGAAGCCTAGGAGATGGCAGGGTGGAGCCCAGGGTCCCTGGGCTGTGTGCAGCCTAGGGAGTTGGTGCCCTGTGTCCCAGCTGCTCCAGTTGTGGCTGAAAGGGGCCAACATAGAGCTCAGGCCATGGCTTCAGAGGGTGCAAGGCCCAAGTCTTGGCAGCTTCCATGTGGTGTTGAGCCTGTGACTACACAGAAGTCAAGAACTGGAGTTTGGGAACCTCTGCCTAGATTTCAGAGGATGTAAAGAAATACCTGGATGTCCAGAAAGAAGTTTGCTGCAGGGGTGGGGTGCTCATGGAGAACCTCTGCTAGGGCAGTGTGGAAGGGAAATGTGGGGTTGGAGCCCCCATACAGAGTCCCCACTGGGGCGCTGTCTAGTGGAGCTGTGAGAAGAGAGACACCATCCTCCAGACCCCAGAATGGTAGATCCACTGACACCTTATACTGTGCACTTGGAAAAGCCACAGACACTCAATGGCAGCTTGTGAAAGCAGCTGGGAGGGAGGCTATACCCTGCAAAGCCACAGGGGCAGCCATGGGAACCCATCTTTTCCATCAGCATGACCAGGATGTGAGACATGGAGTCAAAGGAGATCATTTTGGAGCTTTAAGATTTGACTGCCCTGCTGGATTTTGGATTTGCATGGGGCCTGTAGCCCCTTTGTTTTGGTCAATGTCTCCCATTTGGAACGGCTGTATTTCCCCAGTGCCTGTAACCCTATTGTATCTAGGAAGTAACTAATTTGCTTTTGATTTTACAGGCTCATAGGCAGAAGGAACTTGCCTTGTCTCAGATGAGACTTTGGACTGTGGACTTTTGCGTTAATGCTGAAATGAGTTAAGACTTTGAGGGTTTGTTAGGAAGACATGATTGGTTTTGAAATATGAGAACATAAGGTTTGGGAGGGGCCAGGGACAGAAAAATGTGGTTTGGCTGTGTCCCCACTCAAATTTCATCTTGAATTTCCAGGTGTTGTGGGAGGGACCAGGTGGGAGGTAATTAATCATGGGGGCGGGTCTTTTCTGTGCTGTTCTCCTGATAGTAAATAAGTCTCATAAGATCTGATGGTTTTTGAAAGAATGGAATTTCACTGAAAAAGCTTTCTTCTCCTGTCTGCCACCGTATAAGATGTGCCTTTCACCTTCCGCCATGATTGTGAGGCCTCCCCAGACATGTGGCACTGTAAGTCTCTTAAACCTCTTTCTTTTGTAAATTGCCGCAGTCACAGGTATGTCTTTATCAGCAGCATGAAAATGGACTAACACAATGGGTTTGACAAGGTTTTGCGAGTGAAATGATAAGATAGGTGAGAAGGTGAGAAAGGAGTCAAATATATTTCTAGGTTTCTTTTGGGGAAACTGGGTAGATGACCCTTTAATTCACAGAAATGAGAAAACAAAAGAAAAGGGGTTTGTGATAATATGAATTCAATTTTCACATATTTTAAGGTAAGCAGCTAATGTGCTATCGAATAGATATGTTGATTTGTTTCTCAGAAATGAGGCCTTAGGAGTACCTACTGGTTTGAGTGTCACGAGATGGAAATGACCCTTGAAGCTACAAGAGTAGATGAGTTCTATCATGAAAGCTATAGACTGAAAAGAGAAGAAACATGAGTGACTAGACTAATGTTAACTCCTAGGAGGGATACCTGGGAGAAGGAAAGGCTCAGGGAAATAAGAAGGGTCAAATTATATGAGGGACCTGGTGATGGGTGAGAAAAAGACTGGATTCCACGTGGAGAATCTATCCCATAGAAAAATTCCAGTTGAGAAAATCTTGGTTTTGATCAATGGTATCCTGTGTCCTGAACACTGCCCATGGATTATTTAGTGAAGATACAAACCAAGTAATTTGTCATACTCACATCCCGCTTCATCTTCACCTTCGGACTCTATGGTTTGTCATTTTATTCACAAGCAACCTTGAACTTTGAGTGCAAAGCTGCTTAAATCTTCATTGTGTTCTGGGAAAGTAGCAAACTAACTTTTCCCTATTTAAGTGTTTGGTAGATAGTAGATAACACAGATACCTTTGTGAAGTGAATGACTACTCAGAAAAAACCCAACGCAAAATGAAAGAGCAAAATTGATTAATCTATCTGTGCTTGTCTTTCTGTAGAGGAAAAATATGGACAAATTCCAGGATCCAAGTATAGATAATGTAGTGCCAGGTAGTAATTTTTTTTTAAGACAAGCTAATAATATGCACTATGACTTGGTTAGGCAGAAATTGATCCCCAAAATATAGCTGAATTTAAGTGAATTATCTAACAGCTGGGTGACCTGTGAAAAACGCCATAATCAATACTTTACTGGTTAATACTGTCAACTCGATTGGATTGAAGGATGCAAGTATTGATCCTGGGTGTGTCTGTGTGGGTGTTGCCAGAGGAGATTAACATTTGAGTCAGTGGGCTGGGGAAGGCAGACCCACCCTTAATCTGGCAGGCGCCATCTAATTAGCTGCCAGTGAATATAAAGCAGGCAGAAAAACGTGAAAAGGCAAGACTGGCCTAGCCTCCCAGCCTACATCTTTCTCCAGTGCTGGATGCTTCCTGCCCTGGAACACTGGATGCCAGGTTCTTCAGTTGTGAGACTCGAACTGGCTCTCCTCCTCCTCAAGCTTGCAGACAGCCTATTGTGGGACCTTGTGATCATGTACATTAATAATACTTGATAAACTCCATATATATATATATACACACACACACACACACACACTCACATATATCCTATTAGTTCTGTCCCTACTACAAATACGTCTTTAAGGATTCACAGAGTTGTGCCAGCAGAGCCTATTTTTTTTATGGAGTTTACTAGATTCGTAGATCAAAGGAATGATGTAGACACAATGTATCTGTATTTCAGAAAGGTATGCATATTTTTTGAAGACAAGAGATGGTGAATTGACCCCTGGATAACAGAAAATTTAAGAGGATTTTGAATTGGTTCAGCAGTATTAGGTTTTGAATGAGAAGTCCCAAATAAGTGGAATCAGGAATTAGGAATGCTTTTATATTAAAGATTTAATGACGGCTGCCTAGTCTGGAATGTCTTGAATTTGTCACTTAACATCCTACCTGCCTAGTTTTGGAGTTGAACTGAGGATTAATTAAATGTGAGCTACTATTGGAAGGAGTAGGAATGGGAAGATCTCGATTAATACTCAACACTCAAAGGAAGTTATCTGATACACTGTGAAAAACAACTGTTTTATAGAATTGGTGGTTCACACATGCAGAAACAACTTGGGTTAAATGGTTTCTAACTATAGCCATTTAATTTTCCCCTTTTCTCTTCATAGTGTAACATCTTGTAGCCCAAAACTAAAGACATTACTAAGAAAAAAATTAGTAAGCTTATCCATGACTAAGGGATTCTACAATACAGTGATCATAAATGATGTGTGCCAACAGATGGCAACTTGCCAAGATATCTTTGGAGATATTCTATGGGACACAAGTTATCCTTCCCTATTATTTGACTCTTCAATTCTCTATAACTACCTCCCTGAAATTCTTTCACTCCCTAAACATTCCAGAACAGGAATATTCAGATGAGATCCCTGGGGACTCTTCTATGTCTCCTCAAACTCCTGATATAGTGAATTTTTTCCATATCAGCCACATGTACAAGCTTACTTGTATGTATAAATGTAAAAACAAACTTGCTACCTTGCAACATGCAGTATATCTATTCAATCTAATGCTTAGAATTAGTATTTTTGAAGAATCATTTAGTGTCAAATAGAACTTCTGGAAGTTGATAAAAATCAGGAGAAGGAGAGGATTTTTAGGATTGATTGGGATTCCCAAAATTTTATTCTATTAATTTCCGTACATGACTTTTTTGTTATATCTTTTTACATTTCAACTGTATGCAATTTATATTTTTTACTATTATTTATCTATAAAGATAGCAGTAAATTTACATGATTTTATAGCAATGTATATGAACTTGAGTGCAGATTGAGTATTTTTAACTGATGAAGTATTCCACCCAAACCTCCACTAATCAGAAAGTGAGGGCATGAGAAGTGCTGCTGAGTCTGTAGTTTACATGAATTGGGAAAGTTGAAATTAACTAATGGCAACCTGGATGCGATAAATATTTTAAAGAGCATGTAAGTGTGTGTGTGTATGAGTGTGTTTCTGTACATGTACCTACAGAAACACACTCATACACACACACACTTACATGCTCTTAAAATATTTATGAGAGAGAGAGAGTTGGCAAATGGGGAGGAGTGTTGCTGAGAAACATGATACCAAGAAATACTAACGCTATATACTGGTAAGAGAGAAACAATGCATTGAAACATAATAGCTACATATTTGACGTTATGGCATAAAATTTATATATAATAAGTATAGTGTATTAGCTTTTTAAAAGTCATAGCTTCAGATCTCTTCGTGGATCCTCATTCAGCTATTGCTTGTGAGCCAAGGTGTCAATATATATAATATTCTAAAAATTAGCTAAAACTAATACTAGCACAACCTTAAAATTAAAAATACTACTTTTTATTCCAGCACATAATTTTTGTTTTATATCTATAAGTTTTAATATCACTCCTATTACTAGAGTAATTAAAAACAAAAGTAAAATCATATTATAATTATTTTTAAAAAAGAATTATTCTGTAATTAGTCAAGCAACGATGTTGACATCTTTTGAATCATGCTAGTTTTACCTTACGGCCAAGCCAAAGACTGTATTAAATTGAGCATTAAAAAGAAAAATTAGAATGAGTGAGACTTACCAATGTACAGCTTCCCCCTACAAGATGATTTTATAGCTGGAGGATGAAAAGTATCAAACTCCTCAAGATTTCCCTGAAAGGAAAAGTGAGAGATAGCTTTAATTCACATTCTCTGGCAGTTGTATTATGTCACATTTAAGTCAATTGATCAGATAAAAAAGGAAAACAGGAAAAACTGCCTTGTAGATAAATGAAATTAACAAATTAGGGCTAAGAAATGATACCTTAAAATGAGAGTCTATATTATTTCTTTGATGTAAAGTATTGTAGCCTATAATATTTAAAGAATATACAGAATCTTTTAGAAGAATCAATATCATTAAAATGGCTATACTGCCCAAAGCAATCTACAGATTAAATGCTATTCCTATTTCACTACTAATGTCATTCTTCACAGAATAAGAAAAAACTATTCTAAAATTCATATGGAAAAAAATCTTGTTCTGATATAAAAGTTCATGCTGTAGGACACTAATCTGTTGATTAACCACAAACCCACTTTTTTAATGCCAAACAATTGCCTTCAATTCACAAATAAAGTTAAAACTAAATTTATCATACTGACATTCTTTCTTACGATAATCTCTGATTATTTAACCTCTATTCCTTCTGCTAAATCATTTCTTGCACATAAATTCCTGCCTTTTACTATTTCTTCTTCTCACATTCTGTCTCAGCTCCTGGCTCTCCTTTTTTTTTTTTTTTTTTTTTTTAAGAACTTTTAAGTTCAGGGGTATATGTGCAGGTTTGTTGCATAGGGAAACGTGTCATAGGCGTTTGTTGTGCATATTATTTCATCACCGGGGTATTAAGCCTAATATCCATTAGTTATTTTTCCTGATCCTCTCCCTCCTCTCAACCTCCACCCTCCAATAGGCCCCAGTGTATGTTATTACCATCTGTGTGTCCATGTGTTCCCAACATTTAGCTCCCACTTATAAGTGAGAACATGCAGTATTTGGCTTTCTGTTCCTGCTTTAGTTTTCTAAGGATAACGGTCTCCGGCTGCATCCAACAAAGTCCTGCACAGGAAATGATTTTGTTCTTTTTTATGGCTGCATAGTATTCCATGATATATATGTAACACATTTTCTTTATGCAGTCTATTATTGATGGTCATTTAGGTTGATTACACGCTTTTGCTATTGTGAATAGTGCTGCAGTGAACATACACGTGCATGTGTCTTTATAATAGAACAATTCATATTCCTTTGAGTATATAGTAATAGGATTGCTAGTAATAGGATTGCTGGGTCAATTTTATTTTTGTCTTAAGGTCTTTGAGTAGTCTCCACACTGTCTTCCACTGTGGTTGAACTAATTTACACTACTACCAACAGTGTATAAGCATTCCTTTTTCTCCACAACCTTGCCAGCATGTATTATTTTTGACTTTTAATAATAGCCATTTTGACTAGTGTGAGATAGTATCTCATTGTGGCTTTAATTTGCATTTCTCTAATGATCAATGATGAGCTTTTTTTCAATATGGTTGTTGGCCGCATGTAGGTCTTCTTTTGAGAAGTGCCCTTTGCCCACTTTTTAATGGGGTATTTTTTTTTTTGTAAATTTGTTTAAGTTCCTTATACATACTGGATATTAGACCTTTGTTATAGGAATAGTTTGCAAACATTTTCTCCCATTCTGTAAGTCATCTATGTGTTGATAATTTCTTTTGCTGTGCAGAAGCTCTTTAGTTTAATTTGATCTCATTTGTTGATTTTTACTTCTGTTGCAATTGCTTTTGGCATCTTCGTCATGAAATCTTTGCCCACGCCTATGTCCTCAATGGTGTTGCCTAGGTTATCTTCCAGGGTTTTTTATAGTTTTAGGTTTTACATTTAAGTCTTTAATTTCTGGCTCTTCTTACTTCCCTATCTAGGTTGACGCTTGGTCTACCTCTCCACACCCTCATCATTTCAGCCTTCCTTCAGTCTCACCACCCTGCTAATTAACAACTCCAGACCAATCTTACAGTCCATTTCCCCCAACCCAAATGTTATGGTGCCCAAATATGATAGCTTGAGTTCCTTATTCATGAAATTCCTTATTAGTGGTTTCCTGCTCAATAATAAAAGTTTACTTCATTAAAAAAAAAATAGGCATGAAAAGATAAGTGAGTAAATACCAGCAAGACAGCATGCTTCTGACAACTAACTTTGGCCCTTGTTCAGGAAGCAGAAAATCTATATCTTCATTTGTTTGTGTTTAAAACTTAGGAGGACATAGGTGAGTGTCTAAATCATGGGGTGGAACATACCCGACCAATGATCACTTCAGATTCCCACTGGTCTGTAGGCCTAAAATAAACTTCACTCTTGGATATTCAACATTGGTATCTGGCAGTATACCCACTGATACTTATACTGCGTATCTCCCAAATAAACGCAGTATTAGGTATTTCAAAGAAAGATACAAATTTAATAATTATTTTAATAAAAGTCAGAACAGGTTAGGACTGACAGTCTACATACCCTAGTGGAATCTCTGCTTTCTCAGGCCTATTTTAATCCCTTTCTCCTTGACATCTAAGACATACAAATGGTAGATTGTTGACAGGTAAATGATCATCAGTGTGTTACCCGCATGCTTAATTCCCTGATGTATTTCCCTGTTAAGCCTGGATAAACATTCTAAAGCCCTTTTGCTTATTAAGCATCAAGTTTATCAGCATTTAAGCATCATACTCAGATCATAGCCCACCATAAAATGAAAACTGATCACTTAGATATCAAAACAAATAGCAGCAAGGCACACATACACACACTCATGCACACACACACACACACACACACACAATTTTGCCAGGATTCCACAAACAGCACAAATACTTTTTTTTAAATTTTATTTAATTTTATTATATTTTTGAAACGGAGTCTGGTTCTGTCACCAGGCTGGAGTGCAGTGGTGCGATCTCGGCTCACTACAACCTCCACCTCCTGGGTTCAACTGATTCTCCTACCTCAGCCTCCCAAGAAGCTGGATTACAGGCACATGCCACCACACCCCACTACTTTTTGTATTTTTAGTAGAGACAGGGTTTCATCATGTTGGCCAGGATGGTCTCGATCTCTTGACCTTGTGATCTGCCCGCCTCGGCCTCTCAAAGTGCTGGGATTACAGGCCTGAGCCAAATTTTTATTATTTATTTATTTATGTATTTATTTAGATAGCACCTCACTCTCTTGCTCAAGGTGAGTGCAGTGGCACGATCATGGTTTACTGCAGCTTCAATCTCCCAGGCTTAAGTGATCCTACCACCCCAGTCTCCTTGAAGTAGCTGGGACTACAGTTATGTGCCACCATGCCTAGCTAATTTTTTAATGTTTTGTTTTGAAGAGACAGAGATTCACTATGTTGCCCAGAATGGTCTCGGACTCCTGGACTCAAGCAGTCCTTCTGCCTCAGCCTCCCAAAGTGCTGGGATTACAGCACCATGCACCACAAAATAATATTTAACATAGAAAACCGATATGGCTTGGATCTTTGTCCCCACCCAAATCTCATATCAAATCATAATCCTCAATGTTGGAGGTGGGGCCTGGTGGGAGGTGATTGTATCATGGGGCAGTTTCTAATGTTTTAACACCATCCCCCTTGGTGGTGTTGCAGCATGAGTGAGTAACAATGAGATCTGGTTGTTTAAAAGTGTGCAGCACCTCTCTGCACCCTTCCTCCTGTTGCGGCCATATGAAGATGCCTGCTCCAGCTTCACCTTCTGCCATGAGTAAAAGCTCCCTGAGGACTCCCCAGCCATGCTTTGGTATATTGTGGAAATGTAAACTAATTAAACCTCTTTTATTTATAAATTACACAGTCTTGAGTATTTCTTTATAGCAGTGAAAAAAAAAAAAAACAAGCTAATTCAGAAACTGACACATTCACTTTACATTTAAGGGGTGGTTTAACCAAGACAAGTTCTCCATGGAAATTGACTACTAATATTTGAGAGAGGATCAATCTTCGTTTTCTTGGAAAAGATGTCATTTATCTTACATGCAAAAAGACGTTTTGTTAACCTGCAACTTTAATATCTAGAAAATAATTCCATTGAAGATAGCTTTAAAGAGAGCTCAAATATCTCTTCTTAAATGACAAAGAAAAATGAAACAAATGAAGCTCTTATAGGCTTTGCATCCTACATAGTTATTATGTTCTTCATTTTCTTTTCAGTCATGTTCTCTCAAAAAGTAGTTTAATTTCACTACCTCTATTTCCAAACCTTTCATCACACCTTGTATATGAGAGTCTATCTACAGACATTGATATGTCTGAAATTGCCAATGACCCTCATGTTGATAATTCCAAATGCAGACTTGAATTTATTTTATCTGTCACATCTCATATTTGGTTCTACTGAACATGAGTACCATTTTACAACTTATCTCCTGATTTCCATGATGCTACTTTTCTCTTGTTTTCTTCCTGTAACTCTATTTGTTCCTTCTTAATTATTGACCATGTATATCTCATGAAATTTCTTCTCAGGACTTCATCTTTAACATTTTGCCCTTATCATTCTACAACATCTCTCATGATGGCCTAATACAAAGCCATGGCTTGAATAATAACCTATTACTGACAAATCCCAAATATATAGCCCCCAAATTGGACATTTTTACATCAATATCCCAAAGACACCTTTGATTCAACTTGTGAAAATATCCAATTACCTTTATTCTATTAATCTGATTTTGTGTTCTCTATCTCAGTGAACAATAACAATAGGTAACATTGATTAAGCACTTATAATGTATCTTACACTTCTGATATCTTATGTAGTTACTCCACAACCTCATATTGGAGATACTAATATTATCACCATTTTGAAAATCACAGAACTGATCCTCAAAGAGGTAAAGTTACTTGCCTGAATTCACACAGCTAATAATTATTAGAGTTGGGACCTGAACAGACTGCCTGCACACTTCAACATTACACCTTGAAAATATTTGCCCAGTTGCACAAATCAGATAATTTGGACTCACTTTATATTTTTCTTTTATTCATCTATTCTCAGAGAACTGTAATCACTTAGTTCTCTAGATTATGGGTATAAAATGTTGTATTATTATTTTATCTATTCCCTCCCCTCAATCCCTATGGCCCTGACCTTGGTTTATATCCTCATTTCTCTCCCAGATTGTTTTAACAATTATTGCCCTTTACACTAGCCTCTAACACTGACGATAAACTTTAATCTCTGACCTTGATTCCAAACACTTTATTCTTTTGTTGCTTACAATGAGTCTAGGTACAAAAATGTACGACTATGAAAAAAGTTACCCTAAATGCCATCTTAGTTTTTAATTGGCTACATGAAAAAGATGTATAGGCATGTACGTAGGTTTGTTGTTCACAAAACTCTTCCTATCCCTATAACTCAATTTCCTATAGAATTAAATTCAAATCATCAAAATTATAATTGAATTCCTGAAAAACTTGAAATCATCTACAAAAATTATGAAATAAAAGTGATCATCCTATTTCTACTGTGACAATTTAAAACTTTTATTTCAATCAACAGAAAATGAATACAAAGAAAGACCATAATTTATTTGTCAGGTAAAGACTGAAAAATCCCAATTGTCCATGTCCCTAAAGCCAATTATTTGAATGCTATGTCAAAATAAAGTTTTGAGAAAAAAGGACCTATATGAGTTTTCTCAACCAAAATGTAAGGTATATAAATCTCTATTATCTGTGTATGTTTACATATATACAATAGAAGTTGCAATTAAAATGGTGAAAGTTACACAAGTAAGCTAGATTACTACTATGTATTCAAACACATTTTAATTTCCACCTGAAAAAACATTTTCCTTATATAAAGAACACTTAGCTTATGAACTAAAACTCCTGGGTTAAAATGTCCTAGCTATCTGTGTTCTAAGGAAAGTCACTAAGTATGGCCCTCGGTTTTCTTTTCTGGGGGAAAGAAAAACAAAGGGGTATGATTGTACTACATGAATTCTAAGACTTTTTTTTATTATTCTGCTTTAACCCCTTCTGATTGAGATATATTTATCAAATTAGATACGACTGCTTTGGTATCATCATGTGAATCATAGAGAGGACAAAATTTAAAGATGAAAACAATCAATAAAACAATATTATGTCTGTTTGGCAAACAAAGAATATGAGACATCTATGATTTAAAATTTGAGCTTCACAATTTTAATTATTCTAATTTCTAAGGAAAATATTCAGAAGCTTAAATGCCGTTCTCCTAAATTGCCTTTAGTTCAAGGGCATAGCAGTCAGAATTTCAAAGGCATGCACGTTGTTTTCAGCAATGCATGGCTTTGCTGCAATGTGAGGATAGGACTGGAATGAAAATAGTGAAAGACAGCAGCAAAATCAGTGTTTGGTAGGTAATACTCTATGTAGAAAAATAAGCTCAAATTAGAGAAAGAAGTGAGGTGAGCAAGCTTTTTTTGGATAAACGGATTCATAAAAATGAATGCGCTGTTGACCAGAGAACCCAAAAGTCTTCCCATTTTGTTGTCGTTTGATGTTATTGAATTAGGAACACTGACAGTTTTTATGCATGCTGGATGTAGCTTTGAATAAATGGATAGCCATCCAGCACATTCAACAATTGGTCGAAACATTTTAGATACACCTAATAAGGGGTACGAGGAGCAGATGTGCTTCTGCCCAAACTACATACTGAGAATTCCAATTATACAGGCAGCCAAATTACTATAACCTAATTGCCACTACCCTGACTGTGGGATGCAATCACGCTTATTCACCCTTGTTTTTCCAAATAACCATTAGTGATCCTCTCAACAGACCGTCCAGCTATGTAGGGAGAATCAGCAGCAAGCTACTTAGCAACGAGAGGCTATATTTGGTTTCTGCAGACTTGTTTATGGAACTCACATAGTTAACTTCTTCCTAAATCAGTGGTCATGGGCTAAAATGGCTTAAATATTTTCTTCCCTAGCAAGAAAAGATTCCTTTAAAAATGAGAGAGAAACAATGAAAGAATCTAGTAAAAATGTATTAAATGCAAAATTAAATTGAGCACTGATAAACCTCACTTTTAAAGGTACTTTATCAAATTGAAATGTGTTCTTCCATCTCAGCTTCACACAAAGTGCAATATGTGCTATTTGAAAATTAGATAATCTGCTTAAGAGCTATTATTGGGCAACTCCACCCTCTTGCTAACCAAATTTACTGTAATGTGGGCGAGACTGCTTTTTCTTTCACAATTTCTATTTGTTGTTTTGAAGAGTGATACATTTTTAAATGTTTTTCATTTGCTTAAAGTAAATGTATTTCACTGTTTTTGAAAAACAAGAATGTAAAAACATAATTTTTCATAAAAGCACATGCTTTCTCTAAAACAAAAATATATTTAAACAACTCACAAAAGCACATTATGCAGTAGTGAAAGAAAACAGCTTTTAAATATAACTATTGTAAATGATATTTTGTTTTTTCATGCCCACACAAAAATTTGTCATTTGAGACATGTGTAGTTGTATCTTGAGGTAGTTTGAAATTATGTGAAAGACTGACTATATCCTTGAAGAGGTTTCAATTTTTATTTTGAATGTGCTAGAAAGAAAATAAATAGAAATGTGAAATTCAGTGGAACTGATTTCTAGGAAAATAAGGCCTAAAAAGAAACAGACTTTTAGATCTTATTTACAGAAAGTAGTTTTCTGAGTAGGTCAATAACCCACTTTTTAAGGACCTAAAATAAGATAGGACTACTGAAATAAGCATATTATGTTTTAGAGCAACTATTTCAATTTTTTTTTTATTTTCTACTGTATAAAATCAAGGAGTGGAGAAGGTGCAAAATCCTTCAATTGCCTTGTTATATTAGAGACTTTACTAGATTCATTAAAAAAGTGTAATATGAGCAAGAAACATAAAAAAATCTCATCAGTCTAGGTATCAATGTTATGAAAATGTCACTAACTTATTTAATTTTACTGAAATTATAATTTTCTTTGCACAATCATATACAGAAAATGATTAAGCACTTTTACAAAATTGCATTGCTTTGGACAAAGAAACAATTCATTTCTTAAAGTTAATGTAACTTAAATAAGATATAAACTTTAGATCTATGCTGTATCCCATTAGGAGTTGCCTTCCCTGTGAATCCTAAATATAACATATGATCTCATCTGCTCATGGCAAAATAACATCCTCCTTAGAAGCACATCTTCAGTGACAGAATTTCTGGAATGTATTCCTAGCTGAAGTAAAGCAGCATCTGCAGTACTACACAATCGTCCTCAGAAGTATTGCTGTTTGGAAGCAGAACGACAATGAATAATGTTAAGAAATAGGGCACTGCCCCTGTGGGAACACAGTAGCAGAGGTAGCAAAATGCTAAAACTTTCGACTGCTTTTTTCCAGAGATTTAAACACCGGCAAATAAGGCCCTGTAGGCATATAAAAGATAAGAGCAAATTTAACCCCCTTTTCACCTGTTCAGCTGCCACAGGGGTCATTTCTCTATGTGTAATTTAAAATTTGTTCCATTTCTGCCGTACTATTATGCAGTTCTGAGGAATCAGCACAAAGAGGCATGCGGAGATAGAAGACTCAGAGATGAATCCTCAAAGTAGATTAATCTATTAAATGCAATCTATCAAAGCACCATAGATTGCCAACTTACACAAAGGTAGCTCTATAGAGCTGCAGAAAAGAAACCTATCTGTCCAGACCATTTCCTGAGAACCCAGAATTCTGCTAGCCCTGCTCTAGGGTAGAATTCCACCCTCAGCACTTTTAGACTATTGCCATATGCTGGGATCCTTATTAAGATGCAGTTACCCTCAGGAAAGGTAACAAGCAGAGCTACTAGCAGGACTACTAACACATTAGTGTTGGTGAAGAAACTGACAGAGATGATGCTGATTGTGGAAGGTAAAATACAAAGAACTGAGAAAATTGGAGGACCACCAGATGCGGGAGATGCAAACAGAAAGACTGAAGGCTACATTGGTAGGTGTAGCTTGGCACCAACGCTAGCATACACTGTCCTTTTCCCCACCAGGCCTCATTCAAATAAATCTAAATGACAAGTAATTATCCAGAATTTTAAAAATCTTGACAATAATTTATTGCAAATGGAAAGAAAATTTCCAGGAGATTATTTCTTTACCTAATATGAATGTATTTGTGAAAAAGTCTTTGAATCCCTATAACATGTAAACAGTTGAAGAGTTTAATCTAAGAGATCAGTAAAGAAAGAACACTGAATTTTAACTGAGAATACCTGAGTTCTAATCTGAATTCTAACACAAATCAAATGTAGTCATTCATTGGATATTTCTGAATTAAATTTCTCATCTACACAAACAGAGGGCAGTAAGAGCAGGTAATCTCTAGGATATAATAAAGCTCTAAAGACACAAAGCTATAGAAAATAAAATGTTTTCTGGTTGTGAATTAAAAATACAAATGTGATATTGCCTCTCTGATACACTTAGGCATCAGTTTTTATAAAACCTGCGATTTGTATGTAAAACTAGTATCTTATTAGTTAAATAATCAAAGTGAATAAAATCACATGGGTTTGAAAGGTAGCATATCCATTGCTTTACTGAGAGATCAAAATGATGCTTGAGAAAGAAAGCCATTTTCATATTCCAACTATAAAGCCCTCTCTTTCAATGTGATGTTTTATCTATGGGGAGTATTGCAGAAAACAAAGGCTGGCTATTACTCCTGGTAAAGGAGTAAACTCCTACAGCTTAGAGATCTTTGCCTTCTCTCAATGAAACTCTATGGGATTCAGAGGTTAATTTGGAATTCCTATGAGCCTTCTAAAAATGTCTGTAAAATTTTGTGTGAGGTGCATATGTACATTTTTCTAAGATGTTTTATAGTTTAGGTCCACAATTCAGAGTGTTTTATGATGCAAAAAAGGTGAGACGATGGTTCACACCTAAAGATCAAAATGATATAAAGAAACAAGAAGAAATATGATGTTGCCAAGGAGACATTCTAGGTAAGGATGAAGCCACTGGTGCTGCAGAATCATCCCTTGATTATTTCATGTAGGATCTACCTGCACACAGCTGCAAAATTCCAAAGTCTATTTTATCTTTAGTAAGATAAATATCCAAATTAGTGAGTATACAAAATGACTTGCAGTTCCAAAACAAGTATTTTGATCATAAGCTGTGAGAATTGTGATTTATATTAACTCTTCTATTTTGATTACTGGCTATTTTTTATTATTTGTAACACAGAGAAAAAAGTTCAGAATTTGTAACAAATATTTAGAGGCTTCAAGTTCCCTTTGTAGAGGGTCTAACATGAGAGAGAGGAGGTCTGTCTCAGGAATGTCATGAAAGATACCAGGGGAACTTGTTTCTTGTTCAACACCCTGGCCATCTACTGTTGAAGACATCTATAATTCACTGGAACTGTGAATGTGTGGAATGGATATTCTCCCTATAATTGTGTTTCTGAGTATTTTCAACACGAGTAAGAGAATAAGGTCTATGAGTTTTTCTCTAAAATAATACTTTCTGATTGAATAATACAGAGGACATAATAGATTATCATCAAATTTTAGAGGATATAAATTATGCTACTAAATTTTTCTTTATATTTAAAAATTGTTCAGCGACGAAGTCTTTGTTCTGATTTACTGTGCTGGCTCTGTACCCCAGGATAATATGTTTTCAGATGTAAAAATTGGATCAGACTTAGTTGATAGTTATATTTCTTCATAAAAAGAGAACAAACAGAGGTGTTAAAATCATTGCTCTCTGAACAAATGTACAAAGTAGCCACAAATACAGAGAATCTAGATTTGAGAATTATCAAATAATTTGCTCTCATTTTTCACTTCTCAGTGTTCTCAAACATTATCTCATTTAACTGTCGCTAGAACCATATTAGATCATTAATATCATACACAATACACAGACTAAGAAATTAAAGCCCCGGGAGGCTGGGAAGTTTTCTGAAGTTTTCAGAGAAAGTAAGTAATAGAGCTGAGACTGGAACCCAAATTAAAATTATTATTATTATAATCATAAAGCAACACAAACCTTCAGAAGCTATGGGATAGATTTTGCAACTTCATTGGAATAGACAAGACATGATTTTAGTTATCATGGGCTTAGCATCCATTACACTGACATTTTGGGACCATTCAATACTATCTCTCCCTTTCACTATCAGTTTATGAGTCATTTCAATGAGAGTCAACTAATAATTACAGTTCCAGAATCTCTTTCATATTGCAGCATATAGAGGCTATTCTCTATGCTGTTCCAGATGGTATGTATAGTCAATGCAGAAATTGCTCACTATGTATTTTGGGAAAGAACGTTTATTCAAGATTCAGAGGTCAAAATGAGGTCTGGTAATCATATATGAACTAATTTGCTCATCCTGTTTTTAAATTTGAATTATTAGGAGACAGTTCAGAAAACATCTATTTTAACTTTTCTTTGGCCAAAGTAGTATCCCTTTATTAACAGGCAAATTTGTTCAGAAGTTTCTTAAATAAAAAGAATATTTTTTTTGGAAAAACATTGTAACAATTAGCAAAACACTTAAAATGGGAAAATAATGTTTGAATATTAGAACAATGACATATAATTGAATTCATATAAATTGAAAGTCTTGGGACAAGCAAATTAGCATCTGTATAAAGTGGCTACCGTATTTTCTATATCTGTACTTAATCTGAATGAAAAATAGCCTTGCTTATCAAGGATTGTTTACATTGCAACTTTAAAACAACAAATGTGACCTCAGAAGTATCTATCTAAACAATAAGATATTTTTTAAATTCACTATCTGCCTTTAGGTGTATATGTTTCAGCTATCATTTTGAGAATAATTTCTAGGTTATTTGAAGTAAATGTAAAACAGAATGAATAAAATACATTTAGCTAATATACTCTTAAGATCCACAAAACCATACTGTATGATAATCATTCCTATTTTAAATATACAGCTTATTTGATATAATTTCATAATATATAAAGATGACTACCTCAGATAACATATCTCATAACGAAGCAAACATTTGCTACAAATGCTTTGCCACTAGTCTGTGCTGTTGTATCAGAAACATTTATTATCATCAAATGATTTTTTTAAAAGGAGCTAGCTGCATTTATTCTGTGTTAAGAATCACAATTGTATGATACCTCATGATGTTTTCAATTTTCTATAATATTGGGGAAAATCGTCAATTAAAACTAAATATAAATCTATCAATGGTCCTTTTTGTTTCTAAATCCAAGAAAGATGGCATTTTTGATACTTATTGTTAAACTAGAAAATATGAGGCATGATAAGCTACAAAATAATACCTTCCTTTAATTTGATATACAAAAATATTCTAGCAGCTGGATTTTGCTAATGATCAACTAATTTGCACACATTACTAACAAATCATCATTAAGTGGCTTTTCCAGATGACTTCATTAGTGACAATAGATAAACACACAAAAGTACAAAGCATTAGAGATAATTTCAATATTATATTCTGCTTTATCTAATTATTTTCTCAGTTATCCATACAATGTTTAAGATTTCCTTGGGTAAAACACAACTGCATCTTTGAACTTCTAACATTTTATCTTAGAAAAATTTCTTATAGTTCACTGAGGAATTTGAGAAACTTAAATTATAGCCACAATATTCAAAGTTGTTTCAGGGATTTAGAAAAATATGGACGTTTAAAACCAAAAGTAATCCTGTAATCTTTTTTTACCTTTAAAAAATTATTTTTCAAAATTCCCTACATTGATTTTTCTAGGCACATGTCACTCTGAAAAACAGAATGAAAAATATTAAAGATTATCAGAAGTTGCCTCGGATGCTTCAATGTTTCTCACAAAACAAGGCATATCTAAATATAGATGTTATTTACTTGCAACTGTGCAATGGTTTGTTTTAGAGAAAAATACATTCAATTAAACATGGACCACTTACTTGAAATGATAAGATGGATGATTGCACTCAGAGAGCAATTAATATTCCTCACTCAATTAATAAAGGTTCACAAGTATATGCTGTTATTCTGGATAATATTTCTATAGTGAAGACAAGTTAGTTTAGCCAAATGCCTTCCTTGTTTAAAAATGGAAATACCACGAAAACTGAGCTAGTCTCAAAACATCACGACACCTGTCATATAAAAATGTGTTTTGCACACTCAGTGAACAACAATTACAGACATCCAAAGTGAAATATTTTATTGATAGTAAGTAGATCAAATATGCATGGAAATTGTATATTCAATTTTAAATGCCAAGGACATTTTGTTCCCATGAGTGTTTTACTACATAAACATCTTTTTCTGTCATGTATGACAAAGAGTGATTTTTAAGAGTCAGCTCACCTATAGTTTGAATATTTCCACCTATAGCATATGTAAGTTAAAATTATTATTTTGTGAACATAAAATTACAATGTCTGAAGACTACAATATGAAGGAGTGGCACTGGTGTGCAAATCTCTGCTCCAAACCTTTAATAAATATGGTGATCTAGGATTGTATCCTAATCTATCTATATTTTAGTTTCCTCATCGGTAAAATGAAGATAATAAAATCAACTAACCGTGTGTGTGTGTGTGTGTGTGTGTGTGCGTGTGTGATAATGCCTGTAGATATTTTAGCATATCTGGCATTTGCTGAACACACAATGATTGTTAGATATATGTTACAATTATTTATTTCATTTTATTAGTTTGAATAAATAAAATTCTGAAGAGCAAATCAGGCTCTACAAAATGTAGCCAAGGAAAATATCTTCCTTGTGTTTGCAATTTAGCATCCCTCAACTTTTGCTTCAACACTGCCCACATACTTTTTTTTTCCCACCTCTATGGCTCCAACATTCATACCCCTGCCAAAATTTGTGTTGACTCTATAACTATGAAAACATTGAAATTTCATTTTTTCTTATGGTGCATCACTGCAATAGGAAAACATTGGGAAATTAAGTTTTATTCTCACAGTGTTAATTTGTTTACTTCCTTGAAAAATCAGGTGGGTGACCGTAGGCAATTCATTTAATTTGACTCAGACATAATTATTTAATCTACCAAAGACAACTACTAACTTCTCAAAATTGGTGCAAGCGTGGTTAAATGGGCTAATAGAGGTAAAAAGCCTAGCACAGAAATATTAGCTCCTCTCACTACCCACCTTACTCTATTTCTTTTCCTGTCTTTCCAACAGGATTACCAAATAATCCTCATTTCTGATAGTTCCCATTATAACAGAGTGAACTTTCCAGTTTCCTAACCAAGCATTAGCTGTCTCTGAGCTGTATGCTAGCTCTGCTCTTGAATCCAGCCATCTATTTCTCGCTGCAAAGCAGAAAACATATACAAGGTTTCCTACGTGAGACAGATATTTGCCACATTTTTATTGCCTGGTTTTCTAGCATCTAGCAGGGACTAGTTCCTTGATCTTCTGCATTGCTTTATTGCTTGTCTTAACCTCAGCCCTCATGTCCTTTGTACTCCTTGTTCTGCCTTGCTAACCTTTTCTTCTTAAATTCTTACTTCCAATCTCTGTTTCAGTTCTGGTCAATAAGTACTCAAGACTCACTAGCCCCCAGTACTTCAGGTCTGCTTACTGACCCCTTATATTGTTTATACCCATGATTTCATGGTGACCTTCAACTTCGGTGTAAACGCTGGGTACTGGCTTCTTATATAATCTTTGACCTGTGCTTCTGACCATTGCTATCTGGATTCATTCCAGCTGTCTACTTGTTTTTATATTCACTGATTCATTTTGGTTTCCAGTTTTATTACATATCTTTAATCCCTACTCTTCCAGTGATAGATTCCCATATTTTTTACTACTAATTTCATTAATACTCTAAAACCACTCTAGAAACTGCTGGGGGAAAAGTATCTCCGAGGAGGTAGGATTTATGACCTCAGCATGTAAGGCAAGGAAAGTAGTTTCCTATAACTCTTCATTCATATATTTAATCCTCTTAGCTCCTTATCAACCCAGAAAACTAACGTTGACCATCAACTCCCACCCTTCCCCAAAACAAATCCTATTATCAAGTGTTTCTTTCACTAAAATGCTAACAATTCATAGTAACTTAAATGGTAAACTCCCCAAAGATTTTTAACAGAGTCAAGTTCAGCAAGCAGAAAGAGCAGAAAGGTGATGGTAGGATGATTACGCAGGATTAGGATGCCTGGAATTATAAGGTATTTGAGTGATTAGGGAGGAGCCCTGACACTCAGTCAGTTCAAGAGCGAAAGAGAGCAGCAGTCCTTGAACGGGATAAAGATGAGGTTTCAGAAAAAAGATGGAGATGTTTAAAATGTAAGTGGCATAAAAGAAGTGAGAAAAGCAGAGCATTAGAGAAGAAAAGCAGTGATGTCAATTGGCAGCTAGAGCAGACACTGATACCACTTCAATGTGGCGTTTGCGGAAAAAGGAGGCATGGAGTGTTCAGGCTGGAAGGGATCCCTGCAATCATCTAGCGCAGCCTCCTCATTTTTCCAGGACAGACATTTAACATACATCATTATTTTCCTGCTTCTTGTGGGTCCATACTTAGAAACTGGCCCTGCATCTTCAATACTTTCAGAAATAGTAGCTTCTTTAGAACATACTGAACTGGATTAAAAGGAGAAGCAGCTTCTCTGGTTAAAAAAAAAAAAAGAAAGAAAGAAAGAAAAGAAAAGAAAAAAAACCCTTCTATATGTGTGTAGAACACACTTTGCCATCTGTTCCTTTTTCCACTTCAAGTCAGTTTCCCTTTTTTACATCCAGTGATGTAATGCTGCAAAAGATTTGAGGTCATTGTTAATAAAGTTATAAGGGAATCTTTTGAAGAGAAAGTTAATTTGCTATATATACTATGTGAGAGATATTCATAGTTTTCCAACAGTAATGCTCTGCAGTTTATAAGAATCTTCAGTTAAGAAAGACCAGTGTATACCAAGTAGGGCTGATTTTATTTCAAATATTTTTAAATAAAACCTTCATAGCAGTGCTACCTGTAAATATTCTAGTGACAACTTCATGCTTGATGAGTAGAAATGCTTGTAGGCCAAGTCCTTGTACTTATCTAAAATAGCAAAACATTTACACCTGACAAGGGACTTTGGTGTGAGTCAGTTAGTCAAGTTTCATTGTAGGGTAGCATGACCTGTCTCAGAATCTAGTCAATTATTTTGTCACTTATCACAATCTAATTATAGCACTTATCACAAACTTTTTTATGTGCTTATTTACTTTTTCATCAGGAAGAAGGTTCTGTGAAGCCTGAGATCTCATCTGTTAGTGCCATTCCCTATTACCAGCACCTGGAATAATAGGTTCAAAATAAATATCTGTCGAATTAAAGGACCAATGGGAATTAGAGAAGATTGTGGCATGGGGCCTGAGCGGATCCCCAAGAATGAGGGTGAATAAGAAAAGAGGAAGACAAAGCAATTATGTTTCAGGGGCAGTAGGTGGGGATGTGCTTGGCCATACTTGCAGGCTGATGCAATGACCTTAAAGAAATTATGACTCAGCCGGGCGCGGTGGCTCACCCTGTAATCCTAGCACTTTGGGAGGCTGAGGAGGGCTGATCACGAGGTCAGGAGTTGGAGACCAGCCTGGCCAATAGGGTGAAACATCATCTTTACTAAAAATACAAAAAAACTAGCCAGGCGTGGTGGCGCGCGTCTGTAGTCCCAGCTACTTGGGAGGCTGAGGCAGGAGAATTGCTTGAACCCATGAGGTGGAGGTTGCAGTGAGCCGAAATAGTGCCACTGCACTCCAGCCTGGGCAATAAAGAGAGACTCTGTCTCAAAAAAAAAAGACTATGTCAATTTAAAAACTAACTTGATTTGGTACAATAAAACTAACAAAATTTAAGGAAATGTTCAAAATAGGTAAAATTATATTTTCAGTAAATGATTATCTAATAAACCAACAATAAGACAAATATCCATGGAACTCTCCCAAATGTATATCCTTACCTTATTTTATTTTATCGTACCTTTCATTCTTAACCCTAAATTTTCTGTCCAATTTTGGGTGAGTTGTGGGTCTCCATACATACCGGACTCCAAAAAATAATTCTCTATCTAACTATCTATTAGAAAATTACATAAAATCAAATGTTGATCACTTTCCTGTTTAAACATTGTGAAAAGGGTAAGCATATGTAATGCTTATTTTTCATAAATATTAAAACTTCCTAAATAATGTAAAATATATATTATCCCATGCTATGCTGAATGTACTTTAAGCATAATAAAAGTTGTTATATTCTCACAACAGATTTGACACCCACATAAAAAAGAAAAAAATGCAGAAGCCACTGAATTCTGGGTACCTAATATATTACTTTCTACAAGCATAGAATGAAGTCATTTTTATTTTTAAGCAAAGGGCTCATTTTGTATGTTAGAGAAGAAAAAGAAAAGAATATCCATAATTTTGAAGAAAAGAGTTGTTTCGGGAAAACATGACTTAGCTATCATTTGGTAATTATTGCTCAGTACTATTTTTTAAAGTATTAGAAATAGTAACCAGTACTCATTCTTCTCCTACTGTGAGCCCTCTTGCAGCTAGCACATTTTAATTCCTCTTCTCCTGCTGTTAGTCATCTGCAGTTTTTTCCTCCATGATATCTGTGATATTACAATCTTTCTTTTTTTCAGTTTTTTTTTATTTTATTATTATTATACTTTAAGTTTTAGGGTACATGTGCACAACATGCAGGTTTGTTACACATGTACACATGTGCCATGTTGGTGTGCTGCACCCATTAACTCGTCATTTAGCATTAGGTATATCTCCTAATGCTATCCCTCCCCGCTCCCCCCACCCCACAACAGTCCCCGGTGTGTGATGTTCCCCTTCCTGTGTCCATGTGTTCTCATTGTTCAATTCCCACCTGTGAGTGAGAACATTCTTATGTCAAGGAATGGTGTATTGCTTCTTCTGTGCCAGGCACCCTGTACCCCTTTTCTGTAGTCAAAAAAGAATATTATCTTCTTCAACGGACACAATTACTCTTCTCTTTCAAATATGGTTATGTTTTAATTCTCTTTTTATTCAGATAAGAAATGCTACACAAATTTAATTTTCAAATTCACATATTAGTTAAAAATATACCACAGCAACCGCATGTTTTACTTAATTAATTATTTAGGCTCCTCTCTTTTTGTTTTTGTTTTTGAGACAAGGTTTTGCTCTGTTACCCAGGCTGGAGTACAGTGTTGTGATCACAGCTCATTGCAGTGTCGACCTCCTGGGCTCAAGCAAACCTCCTGTCTCAGGCTTCCGAGTAGCTGGGACCACAGGCAGGTGCCACCACGCTCAGCTATTTTTCTATTTTTTGTAGTGACAGATTTTCACCATGTTGCCCAGGCTGATCACGAACTGTTATTATTTACATTGTAATCTGATCTTCATATAGCACCATCATATGCCTCACGGGCTGCTTCACCTGCCTTTACAAATCAATACTGCCTACTAACAGAATAAAGTAGAGTACAAGAAGGAAACTTTCTCTAAGGATGAGCTCATTCAAACACTGAGGTTAAAAAAGGCGCCTGCTTAGTGGCAAACTCCCAAAAGAAGCAGCACAGGAGGGAGATGTGCTAAGAGTTGGAATTGTGTCATTCCCCACCTTCAAATCATCTGTTCAACTGTAACTTGAAAATACTGAGAAACCTGCCTTTAAGGTAAAATCAGGCCAAGCTATGCAAAAAAGGAGAAACTGACATTTATGGAGCACCTATTATATTTCAGGTATTGTAAAACTGGGTATTTTTCACACATTCTCTGATTTAATTCTGAAAACACGAGATGGTTATTACCATCTCTATTTATATTTTTTTACAGGTGTAAAACTAAGGCTAAGGTCACACAGCTAAAAAAGATCCAGAGGCTCAAACATGCGTTTCTCATTCAGAGTCTATGCTTTTCCCCCTGAAACATCACAAACTTTCTTCTTTCTATCGAAATTCTTTCTTTCTTCAAAATGTATCCATCTATCCAACTATTCATCTACTCTACTCATTCTTTCTTTTTCCCTTTCCCTCTCTATTTCCCATCTCACCTCCATTCCTATAGCAAAGACATACTTAACATTTACTCTGTACCAGTTACTACATTAAATATCAGGAACTCACTGTGAAGAGTATATTTTTTATATTATATTTCAATAATACTTTACATGTATTTACTTGTAAATAACTAAGTGGCATTCTAATGTAAGATGTGCATAATGCATATAATGAACAAACATATATGTCATATTAATACATTTTCTCATGAGGAAAATAGATAAGGCAAATGTTTTGCCCTTGAGATGCTGATGTAAGCAAAATACAGAGATTAACTACATGAAATTCAAGAAAGATTGACTTATGATCCATGTATGCTTAAAAGGATGATTCATTGTTAATAAACAAAGATGACCTGACTTTTAAGTGTACAATAAGCATTGAAAGCTGTTTGGAGTTTAATATTTTAGCTGCAAAAATTAGAAAACACAAAGAAGCCCAATGCCTTATTTCTGCAATCATATTCTCTTTTGTTCTTAGTATTCCAACATGAGGTAGTCTGAGTTTTTGCCCCTCATGGATATCAGTAGGTTTTACAAGTGAGGGAACTTGACTGAGGCATTTGGTCAGAAGTTTAAATATTTCATGAGGAATGTGAAATATGATGTATTGTAACTACAGAGAGAAGAAAAAGCTATGGATCCTCTCAGTGAGTAAATACTAGAAGCATATATTCGTATACCTACTATAGATAATGAATCCCATCAAGAAACAATGACCTCATAAATGAACAGCAGTTGAACCCTGGCAACTCTTTATAGCTCATTGAGGTTTTCAGGCAATATCTTGTATCTTGTAATCATCGCAGAATGCTTGATACATTTTACCATTCTAATTTATGAAGATACTAGAAAGCTATGATATTAGTTCTGTCTTCATTCTGTATAGGACATAGGATGACTTCGCAACTTTTTTTTTGGCACAGTCTCACTCTGTAGCCCAGGCTGGAGTTAAGTGGTATGATCTTGGCTCACTGCAACCTCCGCCTCACGGGTTCAAGAGATTCTCGTGCCTCATCCTACTGAGTAGCGGGGATTACAGGCGTACGCCAACACACTCGACTAATTTTTGTGTTTTTAGTAAAGATGAGGTTTCATCATGTTGGCCAGGCTGGTTTTCAACTCCTGACCTCAAGTGATACACCCACCTCAGCATCCCAAAGCACTGGGATTACAGGCATGAGCCACCACACCCTGTGACTTTAAAACTTTGATTCAAATATTTTCTTTGTTTATTAAACTTTCCAAATATAAAAACTTGTCACCTGTCTACTCTATTTAAAACTAGTCAGAATCATAACAAAAAATCCCCAATGGCCAGTGATGGAAACAAAATATTTGACAGATATGTGGTAATGACACAAATGATATTTTGCTTAATAAACTATAGATACTATTTGTATTTATAATATCTGTAATTTGAAGAGGCAATAACAGATACCAGCAGAGAAATTTTATGCGTCTCTCATTCATGAGGACTACATAATCTATAAAATTTGCAAGATTTGTTTTTAAAGATGGGATTGTTAGGATATTAATATTTGCCTAGAACCAAGATGCCCTTAAAGTTTCCCTTAGTTGACTACACTGTAGAAAGGCTTCCTTCTAACTAATTCCCCTGCTGTCCATTTTCTTAGAGCACTTACTTTAGAAAACTTGTAATTGTAAATCCTTTCCTGGACATTTTGAGATGTGAATCTCCCACAACCCAGAAAGGTCTTTTTCAAGGACGTGGGAGCCATTCCTTTGAAATGGTATCAAGATAGGGCCCCTGTTTTTCTGTTTCACTGGGAGAGTAGGAGTCTAACTTCAATATGCAGGAATTAGCAAACACAGGTGGCCTAATCACACTGACCAGGCTTCCACTAATGTCAGCAAGTGTTTAAAAATCCTCCTACCTTTTGTTTTAGTAAAGTTGAATACAGTCTTTTTCCTACTGGAATAGTCTTAAAGAAAGTCATCCTGGCCCTTATAAACTGAATGTTTTTGTCCCCTCAAAATTCATATGTTGAAGTCCTCATACCCTGTGTGATGGTATTTGGGGGTGGGGTCTTTAGGAGATAATTAGGTTTAGACGATGTCATGAGTGCTGGGTCTTCATCATGGGATTCGTGTCCTTATTAAAAGAAAGAAAGAAAGAAAGAAAGAAAGAAAGAAAGAAAGAAAGAAAGAAAGAAAGAAAGATCAGTGTTCTCTCTCTTTCCCTCTTTTTCTCTCTCTCTGCCATGTGAGGACCCAGCAAGAAGGTGGCCCTCTGCAAGTTGAAGAGGGCCTTCACCAGGAATTGAATCTTCCTAATCTTTGATCTTTGACTTTCCACCCTCCAGACCCTAAGAAATAAATGTCTATTGTTTACGCCACCTAGTACAAGGTATTTTGTTATAGAAATACATGCTGACCAAGACACTTGCCTGCTTTACTGGTCTGGTGCAACTTTTCTTTGACACTCACTATACTAATGATCTTCTACTTGTGTATTTAAAAATAATGGAGTTTACAAAGATCAGCATGATAAATATAGTTACTATCCATTGAATACTTACGAATAGGAGACATTTTCCATATACTCTTTCACTTAATTTAGTCCTCTCATCTGTGTTCTAATGGAGTAGATACTATTTTTAAGCTCAGTATATAGATAAGGAAACTGAGACTTGGAAACTCAAAATAGCTTTCCTGAGGCCACAAATCTAGCAAATGGTCGATCCAGGATTTAAACACAGGAATCTGACTTTAGGGTCCTCACTCTTAATCACTTCATTATGATATATGGGGGCAATTATCACAATATCTGAGATTTCATTCAACTGTCCGACATCATTAAACACAGTTTTATTTTGCAGTATGTGTATATATACTGAATTATGAATAACCATAGGAACAATACCCATCTTTGCAAAGAGGGCTGCACCCAGAAGAAAAAGCTAGCATGTTCCCAAGAGAAATTGTGATTCAGTTAATTCCAGAGGAACATTATATATAAATATAATGTATAATGTATACATTATACATTATGTATATACAAATGTATACATTATGTGTGTTTGTGTATATATATATAAATGTATAATGTATAAATGAGTGTGTGTGTACTTACTGCAACATCTGATTAATGTGAAGGAAAGAGAAATAAGATAAAGTAGCATCTAATGAAGCACACTTGTTTCTGCACTGTAGTCTATGATTTCTGAGAGTACTTCTTAAGAATATGTCATTAAAGAGCTGGGCTCGGTGGCTCACGCCTGTAATCCTAGCACTTGGGGAGGCCGAGGTGAGCAGATCATGAGGTCAGGAGTTTGAGACCTGACCAACATGGTAAAACACTGTCTCTACTGAAAATTCAAAAATTAAGCAGACATGGTGGTGTGTGACTGTTATCCCAGCTACTCAGCAGGCTGAGGCAGGATAATTGCTTAAACCTGGGAGGCGGAGATTGCAGTGAACCAAGATCACGCCACTGCATTCCAACCTGAGCGATAGAGAGAGATTCCAACTCAAAAAAAAAAAAAAAAAAAAGTTTCTATTAAAAAATCTGACTTTGTGAAGATGCACCTTTCTTCAGGTGCAAAACGTATCAATAAAAGATACCCACAGGAGGATAACCTCTTTTATTAGCTGCTGGAAAGAAAAAAAAAACTATTGAATAAAGAAGTCAGTCTTTTTATTTTGTATTTAATTAAAAAAAACATTTTACTCTGTTCTTTGTTTTTAAATTGCCTTAGTGTTTTTAATAGTAAGTCAGTTTGCTTTTAAAACAGAATTATGAATAACCATAGGAACAATATCCATCTTTGCAAAGAGGCCCACACCCAAAAGTAAAAGCTAGCATGTTCCCAAGAGTAATTGTGATTCAGTTAACTCAAGAGGGGCATAATAGTGATCCAAAAACAAACTTCTCTACTGGGAGTCATTGAAAGGAATTTAATGAGCCACATTCTCCCTATGTATGGCTTATATCATGGGAATAAATTAAGCTCTTTTGCAAGCTGTATTAACTCTTACAGGTCACTTGAGTATTATTTATTGCACAGAAGCAGGGACTTGCAGATAATCCATCTTAAAATTTATAAATTGTTCAACCTTGAAAATTCTGCCTACATATTCACTTTGGGATTGTTATTTTTGGTTGTAAAAATAGGTGAATTTGTATCAAGTAGAGAATTGTAAACATAAGCGGAAATATAATGTTCATAAATACAAGGCAAAGTAGAAATTAAAAGATACCAAATTGGAAGTCAGCAAAGCTGGTTCCTAGTCCCATCTTATTCCCCAAATATCTGACCTTGGATGGTTCTCTTAAATTTTCCTGGATTTAATTTCTCATTTCTGAGATGCCGTGGCTGTGAATCAGAAAGTTCTGGAAGGCTGTAAAATATTTATAAAGAATCTGCACATTTGCATTGATATCAAACATTATCTACAAACATAGTAAATTACTGGTGCACTACTATATCAGTCTGAGTATAGTCAGGATCACAAAGGCCATGAAAGATAATTTAACAGAGGAAATTTAATGAAGGAAATAGTCACAAAGATGTTGAGGAGGTGAAAAGCCACCAGGGTATGGAAAGAAGCCCAGAGTTTAACAGCAGCATTAGCTGTTTTGTACCAGCATCAGTTAAAGTAAACTTCCAAACATTCGCACTCTTTCTTTCATAGACCTAAGGACATTAAAGAAGAAAAAAATCCTCCCTAAACATTTGGAGTATTCTTCATAAGTTGCTTAATATCAGTAAGATTAAAAGGTAAGTAGTGTGGCTCACGCCTGTAATCCCAGCACTTGGGAGTTCAAGGCGGGTAGATCACGAGGTCAGGAGTTAGAGACCATCCTGACCAACATGGTGAAACCCCCCCATCTATACTAAAATACAAAAAAATTCGCTGGGCGTGGTGCACTTGTCTGTAGTCCCAGCTACTTGGGAATCTGAGGGAGGGGAATTGTTTGAACCAGGAGACAGAGGTTGCAGTGAGACGAGATCGTACAACTGCCCTCCAGCCTGGGCAACAGAGTGAGACTCCGTCTCCAAAAAAAAAAAGTAAGTAGTGGAATAAATCAGGACTTGAAGAAGCACACCACTGGCTCATGACAGTGATATGGATATTAAATAAGAAGGACTTTAGTCTGTTTTGGAAAGAGAGAGTTTATTTTGGGTAACACGGAAGATGATTGCATTTTGTTAAAGGAGAGTATTCTTAACAAGCAATGGGGAAAGGATTCCCTATTTAATAAATGGTGCTGGGAAAACTGGCTAGCCATATGTAGAAAGCTGAAACTGGATCCCTTCCTTGCCCCTTATACAAAAATCAATTCAAGATGGATTAAAGATTTAAATGTTAGACCTCAAACCATAAAAACCCTAGAAGAAAACCTAGGCATTACCATTCAGGACATAGGCATGGGCAAGGACTTCATGTCTAAAACACCAAAAGCAATGGCAACAAAAGCCAAAATTGACAAATGGGATCTAATTAAACTAAAGAGCTTCTGCACAGCAAAAGAAACTACCATCAGAGTGAACAGGCAACCTACAAAATGGGAGAAAATTTTCGCAACCTACTCATCTGACAAAGGGCTAATATCCAGAATCTACAATGAACTCCAACAAATTTACAAGAAAAAAACAAACAACCCCATCAAAAAGTGGGCGAAGGACATGAACAGACACTTCTCAAAAGACGACATTTATGCAGCCAAAAAACACATGAAAAAATGCTCATCATCACTGGCCATCAGAGAAATGCAAATCAAAACCACAATGAGATACCATCTCACACCAGTCAGAATGGCGATCATTAAAAAGTCAGGAAACAACAGGTGCTGGAGAGGATGTGGAGAAATAGGAACACTTTTACACTGTTGGTGGGACTGTAAACTAGTTCAACCATTGTGGAAGTCAGTGTGGCGATTCCTCAGGGATCTAGAACTAGAAATACCATTTGACCCAGCCATCCCATTACTGGGTATATACCCAAAGGACTATAAATCATGCTGCTATAAAGACACATGCACACGTATGTTTATTGCAGCATTATTCACAATAGCAAAGACTTGGAACCAACCCAAATGTCCAACAATGATAGACTGGATTAAGAAAATGTGGCACATATACACCATGGAATACTATGCAGCCGTAAAAAATGATGAGTTCGTGTCCTTTGTAGGGACATGGATGAAATTGGAAATCATCATTCTCAGTAAACTATCGCAAGAACAAAAAACCAAACACCGCATATTCTCACTCATAGGTGGGAATTGAACAATGAGATCACATGGACACAGGAAGGGGAATATCACACTCTGGGGACTGTGGTGGGGTGGGGGGAGGAGGGAGGGATAGCATTGGGAGATATACCTAATGCTAGATGACGAGTTAGTGGGTGCAGCGCACCAGCATGGCACACGTATACATATGTAACTAACCTGCACAATGTGCACATGTACCCTAAAACTTAAAGTATAATAAAAAAAAGAAAAAGAAAAAAAAAAGAAAATATAAGAATGTTTGTGGGGAGAGGCATTTCAATTAAATCTGTGAAATTCTGTTTCTTTTATGAAAAAAAAAATGCCAGTATACGGGTATGTGTTTAGTGCTGAGAAGACAAGAGTGGAAATGTAATAAATGTTTGATTGTTTTGGCTACTCAACACCCTTTCTCTCCTGTGAAGGTATCTCTTTTCCATTACCTTCGTTCTAGTCATTCTCATTGAGAAAACAAACAAAAACTCATGTCTTATTCTCCCCCTTTTGAGTTATGTATTCACATCTTAAAACTGCTTGATATTAACACAAGTAACTATAAGTTAACCTTGTAATGCCACACCAGACACTACAACCCATATGTTATAGCTTAACAATGTATAGCCAGTCGATAGCTATGTTATTTTAATGTAAATTCTTGGTAAACAACTCAAGAATTGGCTCTTATTTCCCTTTAAAAAAACTACTTGTAATTGCTACTTATCAAAATGTATACTCCAGACAATTTAAATCTATGCTCCCAGGTTACAATCTTCAAGTTATCCCAAATAAACTCTCTATTTATGTTAATTTTGCCTCAGTTTCTTCCTTTAAGATTGATACCATGAACCTGAATATCATGGATCCTGCTATCAACTGAGTCATGAGGATTAGACTAAGGTGGTAGTGTTTGATGCAATATGGGCCAATTAGATTCTCTCTTATGGGAATTTAAAACATTTCCACAGACAAAAGCTTCTCATATTGAGTTATTTAATGGAACATTCAAAAGAACGTCCATAAGTTTGCAATACTGACATCCCCTGCTCAGTCACAGCACCTATATTTCCCAGGCACTGGTTAGGCACCATTGTTTTTTTTTCCAATTTTGGAGTTATGCACTACATTTTAGTTGTAGATATTTAACATGCCTGTTGCTTTGTTTCTATCGTTTGAAAAAAAATAACCTTAACTGAGACAGCACATAGGATAATATCTGGTTCTCTGAAATAGGTAGAATTTCTTTTTTTGTCTCAGTATTGGAGCTTTTTTGAAACCAACAAAATAAAATATATACATAAATTCATTTACTTTGAACATGTATGTACATGCTAAGTTGAATTTGACAAAATTCCATAAAAGTGGATCAGTGAGAATGTGTAGAGGCAACTACTTCAGTCTCATCTCCCTTGCTAACAGCATTATGTGTTGGCCTGAAGCAGTAAGTTCAAATTTAAGATTATTTTAGTGCCAGCTGAGTCTCAAGAGTGAGCCTGAACTGGAATAGGGGATTAGTTTAGACATGTTCTTCACATACTCCTGCTCAGCAGTTCAGCCAATATTTACAACTTCCATGTTGTGCAATACTCATGGGCTTCTCCTCAAGGATTTGCATAGCAACCTCGGGTAAATTTAAGAGAAACATATGGCAACATGTATTCCTGGGAGGCCACAGTCACAACTGCAGCATCCATTGGACCATTCTATTTTACAAGGCAGTTGCTGGTACTAACCATTTCTTACAGTAATATGCAAAGGGGTAAATCACTTAGGGTGTAGTTTACTTTTTGCCAGCATACTTTGGTATATATTAAAGGCTCAAGAGAAAGAGGTTTTATTTATGGACTATGACCTTACTTTGAATTAGAGAATTTAGGTGCTTCTTAGCATTTGAACAGATTGTAAAACTCTTGTCTTTTATTATTTTCTCTATTTCTTTTTCTCATATTTTAGCTATAGATACAAAATTAGATATGAGGATTAACAAATTACTACATCTCAAATCGTTTTTAATTTGTAAGCGTCATAAACATAAAAATATCTTATTGGTTAAGAACAATAATAAAATACTTAAGAAATTAAAAAAAAACACTAAGCTTTACCTGTGGATATTTTAAGAGTATGGAAAATAAGGTTACTTTGGAAAATTCAAAATAAATATGCTTCATTAGCACATAATTGAGAATGACAATGGCAAAAATGTTATTCTCAAAATATTGCTGCATTCAGAGATAAAAATGTAAGTAAGATTATTATATTGCACAGATATTTTTACTCCTTCTAATATTAGTGTTGACTATCAACCAATGAAAAAATCTTTATGAATTTCTAGGTTAGATGCTTCTGATATTCTATTTCCCTGACAACCAATATTCAAAGAATATAAGGAGGTACGACAGCATAATGTGTTTGCTAAAATAGCTTTGTCTACCAAAGCAAAACCTCCTAAAGTGGCCTTAAACTTGATGATAATAACACATTTCATTTATGTCCTCAGCTTTCAAGTCCCAATTTTATATATGCGTTATAACGTTAAATTGAAGGTTTATTGGTTAAAAGAACATTTTTAAAAAATAGAAGGAAAGAGAGGGAAAGAAAAGAATGGGGAGAAAGAAAACTACTTTCTAAATGCAAATTCACTCAGATACATTGTCCCATCCACAAACTCTTTCCCATTAAAATAACACAACGCTTTCTACCTACTCAAAGTGTCATTACTGCCTTCTTATTTGAATTAAATATAGGTCAGCTCATGTGTGTAAAATTACGAAAACCCTACAAATATATGAGGTATAATTTCATTTGTCCACTAGAGGGCACTATTGTAATCTCATGAACATGACAGAAATGTGTCAAAGTATTTTTTAATGTACATAAAAGAGAAATACAGTGTTAAAAGCAAATTGCATTTTTAATTGCCACCAACCTCTAAATACATGACAAATTGCATGCAAATTAGATTTAATTTACCTTATGTTTTATAGGTTCACAAAAGGCTTTTAAAAAGTATTATATTTGAAAGTTCAGTTTCTATTTTCCCACTATCAGTATACCAATGACAGGTCTTGCCTTTCTTTCTTTCTTTCTTTCTTTCTTTCTTTCTTTCTTTCTTTCTTTCTTTCTTTCTTTCTTTCTTTCTCTCTCTTCCTTTCTTCCTTTCTGTCTTCTTGCTTTCTTTCTTTTCTCTCTCTCTGTCTCTCTCTCTTTCTTTTCTCTCTGACTATCTCTCAGAACATGAGAATACAAAAGAAAAACAATGGTCACATTTTGGGGTCAGGTATATGGTGTTCAACCAAGGGTATGATATATTCCTTTTGATTTAAATAGAAAAGAAATACTTGCTCATTTAAGTTACTCTCCACTGCTACCCTCCTATGTAACAATGAAAATGCATAACAAGTTCAACAGCCATAATAGGGAAAGACAATGCATATCCTGCAACAGGAAAGGAGAAAGAAGAAAAATATATAACTTGTTCCAATGAGCAAATGAATCACAGAAATAGAATGGAAAGGACCTATTATGCATTGAAGGCTATAACTTAGGGAAAACACAGTTCCACTTATGTTTATTTCAGATTACATTGCTTAGCATTTATACTGTTCTTCCAACAACAGCTCTCTCTTTCGCCTTCTCACATCACAAACATCCCATAATTGTCTGTGGTAGCTTTTTTCTCAGCTCAAATGAGATTGCTTTGAAGACTAAGTTCACACACTAGAGTAATTAACTACATAATTAGTCTAGAGTGAGTCTTATATTGTCTTCTATGATACCTTCCTATTCCCCACCATGTCATTTAATAAAAGCTGCCACTATTTCTAATGCCCAAATTAGGAAATTTAAGAGGCTGATTTATCCAGCCAGAAAGGGAAAAATGAAAGGACAAGAAACATTCTTTTTCACAGAGGAATCTGAAAATAGTTTAGGGCTGCAGAATAGATGTTAGAATGAACATCTTTTCACTTATGTAAAATGAAGGTTTTTGGGGATTGTAATGATCAGCCTAAGTGACTACAATTTATACCAGTGGTTCTAACAGTATAGTCTCTGGACCTGCAGCTTTATTATCACCCGGAACTCGCTAGAAATGCAGCAAATTATTAGGCCCCACCCACAAATACTGAATCGGAAACTCTGGAAATGGAGTCTGGTGATCTAAGCCTTAACAAGCCCTCGAGGGGATTATAATGCACACTAGAATTTGAGAACCATTGATTTATACTGTTAAAAGATTTAATAAAAAACTAAAATCGTGACTCTTATAGAATTTTCAACAATCGTATTTCAATTTACTTAACTCACTAATGAGGAGGGTGGTAGGATGTTACAACCAGCTCAAAGGAGAACTCAAACAACTACATATATCTAGGCATTAAAAGATGCTGAAATAAATTTACATAAGATGTAAGACTTTTCTATCCACAGGGTGATAATTAATTGTATTCCACCAAGCACAATCCATTAGCCTTTCTATGGAGCATTTATAAAATTATTGGTTTTCAGCCAGGTGCAGTGGCTCATGCCTGTAATCCCAGCATTTTGGGAGGCCAAGGTGGGAGGATTACCTAAGGTCAGGAGTTCAAAACCAGCCTGGCCAAGATGGTGAAACCCAGTCTCTACTAAAAATACAAAAAATAGCTGGGCGCGGTGGCAGGAGCCTGTAATCACAGCTATTTGGTAGGCTGAGGCAGGAGAATCACTTAAACCCGCAAGGCAGAGGTTGCAGTTAGCCAAGATCACTCCATCGTATTCCAGCCTGGGCGAAAAGAGTGAAACTCAGTCTCAAGAAAATAAAAGATAAAAGATAAAAACTGGTCTTCTACAACAGAGTTGTTAAGTAGCCGATAGCACTTAGGGAGAGGTACCCTACTTAGGAAAGTAATATTTTTTTCTCTCTCTTGCCCATTTCAACGTCTTTCACATTTTTTTTCCCCTGAAAATCTATGTAACTCATGCTTCCCAAAGGCTAATTATGGTTAAACATCTTTCATCTTGGAATTTCTGAGTCATGCCAGCTCAACATACTAATTTTAAGCCTGTGACTCAGTCTTGCTCCCAATTTACCTCTGTTAATGAATTAGTTGAGACAACATGAGAATGAGAGAGATGAAATAATTTGTCTTATTTTGTAGGTACCATGAGAACATTTTATTGCCCTAAGAATTAATATGTTAAGAAAAGACTGTGGAAACAGAACACCAATATATTGAATTTTTAGTATAGCCAATAAATTGATTGTCATTTGCAGATCATGTGCATGGGAGTGAAATTCTGCTTAATTAGCAGTAGGAATCGACTGTACCAAATACAACAAGTACACTAATATGTTATTCTATGTAACAAGGTCAAGTTCTGCAAAGAAGAATTGTGTAAATTCAGCAAAATTCAACTGTTCCACTTCTGTCAACGTTTTAACCAATTCATACTGACATAGCTACTCAAGTTATAAAACTGAATCTGTCAATACCAGAGAAAATAAAGCATTTCTCATCCTTTCTTAAGAAATAAATGTCCCACTATACATATCAGTTGTCAATATCAAATTGGGTTCAATTATACATTTAAAGTATCTATTGATAAAAAAGAGTAATAACATATAGTATAGTAAGAAAAAAAGCGTTATGAAGAGCAAAAAGAGAAATCTTGGGGTTTATGATCTAGATATCTAAATACCTAGTTGGTAAACCTTGGAAATATTTTAACTTCCTTCAGTCTTAGCTTTCACATCTTTGAACTGAACAGATAGCTACTCTATGGCAGAATACCGCATATGTAATAAAAGAATCATCAGTTCTAATACAAAACACATTAATGTCATATGTACTTGATTACAAATATACAAAATTTGGTAAATTACGGTGTGAAAGCCCTATAATATTCAGATATGGAATCTGAGGTGTATGAGGGTAGGTGAAAAGTACTCCACATTTCTTGCAATGTAGCAATATCAGCTAGTTCAGAGGTAACTGGACTGTGAAACATCTATTGCAGGTAGCAGTACTGGGGAAAAACAAAAACAAAAAACAAAAACAACACCTCAGAATCTCTAGCTCCCAGTGGATAGTCCTCAAATTACAAAGTTCAAAGAGCATGACTATTAGCCAGTATTATGACTAAAAACCTTCCCTCACAGCTATTAATGGAACACAATAGTAAAAGCACACCAAATGTGTTCCCTAACCCTTCATACATTTTCTGGTTTTTTTCAGAGTACTTTTCTCAGCTTGTAATGAATATCCTTCCTTTGTTCTTCATTTATTTGGGTCTTTTTTTGTCTTCAATGTGTAACTTAAAAGACAGTTTTTTTTTTCACTTTTTCTGTCTTATCTTTACCAGAATTATTCCTCTTTGTTTCTCTTAAAAATTCTGTATACCTCAAGTTAGCTTTTATTTAATTCTGCATTACAGTATGGTGAATTGTTTTGAGGGGCATGACAATGCTGTATTAACTTAAAACCTTAATGTCCAACAGAGTACTAGAATCTTAATTAGTTCTACAACAGATGTTTGCTAAATTTGGATAATAGATATTCTAATACCCAGATTACCTCAAAAAAGATGAAAAACACGAGAAGACTATAAATCAAATCTATATAGGCTTCCTATTATTTCATGTATCTGGAGGCAGGAAAATATATTTATCTCTGATATCTACTTTTCTCTTCCAGTGAAATCAAACTCCTTTCCATCAGGGGATTGTGGTTAATGGTCTATCATTTTAAGCACCATCATCACAAATTCTACAAGCTTGACCCTCTCCAAGAAGCTCAGAGTATGTTTGGTCTTATTATTTCCCAAACATCCGCCCTCTTACAAAAGGGGAGATGTATTTGAGAGACATTAAGCAATTAACCCACAAAAACCATATGACCAAAGCCATATGTCACCCTCAACCTGAGGGACAGAATCATTTACACCCTAAACCTCAGCATAATGTTATAAACTTGTATAAAAAAAACTTGCACATGTACTCCCTGAATCTAAAATAAAAGTTGAAATTATAAAATAAATAAATAATTGTTTGAATTACTTAAAAGAAAACTAGAGTTGCTATTTTATGGCCTTGGCCAGTGTCTTACATATTAAAGGAGAATGCTGCACTAAATTTGACAGCTCCACAGTGACTTTTCTAAAATTTCCAGTCTATCCAGTCAATAGTGATTTGAATTTTAACATTTAATTAAGAACCAGGGAAATCGAACTAGGTATAAAAAGATGTTTCTAAGCATACATAGTAATTTGCCTTGCCTAGATTGCTACGCTGTCTCTGGAAATTATCAAATAAAATCTTCTGCCTAATACTTTGTTGTGACTTGGATTAAAAAGAAAGAAAGAAAGAAAGAAAGAAAGAAAGAAAGAAAGAAAGAAAGAAAGAAAGAAAGAAAAGGATGCTTTGCAGAGGTCCAGAAACTTATCATTTCCAGTACATGTATTTATTGCCTGAGAAGACAACTCTAACCCAAGGTAGTTGGCGATGTTAGTCAGTGGATCCATGGTTGCTTTTTGTTATTAGCCACCAGCCCTATAAAAGTCAAAATTTTTGACAAAAACAAAACACCATGCAGCTTTGTTATGGTCAGATGGCTTTACTTTTCATGCTTTGAAGCAAGAACTCCATTAGGCTTTTTTTGTTGTTTTTTTTCTTGGGAGAAGGCCTATTTTATTTGCTTGCACCACTAGACCATTTGATTTTTGTTATAGTGCTCAACCATTTTCAGTACAAATAAAATCAAATTTTTGGTCTGATACATTTGTGTTCCCTAGGGCCTGAAAGGAAATGTTCTTTTAAAGAATTTTCTTAGCTACAGATTGCTTTAGTTACAAAGGCAAACCCTAAATATCAACCAATATGTGGAAGAGCTGGAAGGTTCAGATAGAAGGACTGCAAAATCCAGTCAAGAAACAAAGCAAGGTAGTAGCCCTGTTATTGCTCCTTAAATGTTTTCCCAAAGAAACGGGGAAGAAACGTATTTTCCAGTGATTAAGAAAATAAAGGAAATCAATCATGACCAGTTATACTGGGGGGAGTGGGCTGAGACAACTGGTGTCTATTTCCAACCAATTTCTTCTTTATTACTATTTCTTTGATGTTACTGGTATCACAAAGCAAATTAAGCAACTGCAAAATTTCCTTAAGACATCATTTTGAAGATAGCACAAAAGTAGCTAAATTTTATCATTCACAAATGTTCAGACTATTTGATACTAATATCTTCTAGCAAAATGCCATTTCACATGGAACTTGAAGTGAAATATTTGTCCCTAGTAAAGTGAATGGCCTATTTAGTGGATGGTTGGTCTTTTTGCCAATTCTGCAGGATACTTTTTTTTTATTTTTAAGGCAACAATTTTGGCACATGCAAAATAAAGCATACTTTGTTATGTTTATTGTTATGAATAAACAATAAACAAGTTTATCATTACCAATAAAGCTTCACAGTTCTGAACTTTAACCACTGTCCTGAAAATATGTCTATCTATTTGCATAAAAAAAAGCAGTGGCAAATTTAACACCCGTTTCAATGGATTCCTGATTTACAACCATGGTTCCTTCTCTTGAGGAGAGGCCCTTTAACCACTTCATTAATTGAAGCTATTAATTATAATTTTATTTATAATTTCATTACCAGGTTTCAAAAAATGTATACATAATCACACATATGACTCATTTCAATATGTATGACACTTAGTAGCTCTTTTCATGGAATAAGCTGAAATGGAGTAGCTCAAAAGCTGTTATTTTTAGCATAAAATCATGCCTCCATGGGGGGACTTTCTACTGCATAGCTTATTCTCCATGACATTGGCATGCACCACAACTTCCTTTAAACTTCTTCAATGCAATATGCCTGAAGGACCAAAACGACGCTAGATTTCCCTAAGTCTGAGATACTCAGAGCAGTATACACTCTTTGACACTTTCACTAAACAAAAGCATTTTTTATTATTTTATTGTTGTGTGCTTGTTTTTGCTTCTGGATTGTTGCTGGTTTCAATACTACTATGTGTACTCATATATTCTCACAATATTTGTACTGTCTCGTGTTTCTTAAGTCTCTGAATGCTAGAGTAAAACATATCTTACAGAAATCTCACTCCTTGACTAAACTGTTGCTTTGATGTAAGAGTTGGTTGTCCTTCTAGAAAAAAAAAATAGGCTAGGTTTCAGAAGATGTTCTCTAGAGTGCATTCCTCTCCAAACAGGAAAAAGAAACTTGGGCATTTGGCCATGCTTATGAGGGTGATGTTGGTGGCACTATTCTCTCCAAGTAAGTACTAATGGATGGTCCAGGATAAAATTGGGATTGCAGGGCTTGGCATTGTGAATCATATAAAACAAAATAATCAAAATCCTATGTTCCTACCAATTTATAAATCCACAGGTCCTTTGGAGGAGAGCAGTACCATTTATCTCCTGTTACTTCAGTTCGGCAAATGTAGCTCTCCCTTAGCTGGATTTGATATTTTACTGTATTGTGTACTAACAGTAAATAGCTACAATTATAATGGTACGTGTTTCCAAAGGGTCTTACAGATTCTAAGAAATGTCATCAGTTTTAAAACTGTCATCAGTTTTCAAAGATTTTTTTTCCAATGTTATACATCTTTCACAGAGCACTAACATAATTTTAAGTTTACTCATGTGGAAACTTAGACACAGAAGGAAAAAAAGCAGTGAGATATCTAATAATTCTAATACTAGCATCTAAAATTGACTGCTTTGCACTTACATACATGATTATTAATCCTGAGACTCTGCGAGGAGGTATTATTATCTCTTATTAACAGCTAAGTATTATTATACTTAGGAAGGATTAGAGGCAAAGAAGGGGAGGTAATTTGGCCAAGGTCACCCCATTATAATGGTAAGGCTAGAGTTCAAACCAAAGTCTTTTTTACTCTAAAGACCATGCTTTTTCCATTATTCATTACTCATATCCCTATCTCCCACCCCAACAGCACAAACGAGTTAGATGCAGTGATGACCTAATAAATGTTTAATAACTATCTCTCTGGATGAAAAGGCCCAGATTGTAGCATTTGCCAATTTTTCTGGTGAAATACTCCCATTATGGTCAATTTCAATCTACCCATGTGATGTTACTGAACCTGAAGTTGGGAAGAGATGGCTCTTGGGATTTTGTGCTAGCTGACTCTAGCGCCACACTGAATCACAATTTAAACTTTTCCTTCTATATTTCTGATACAATCCTGAGTTCCTTTGCTCTAGGTCTTCCAGTTCTGGTAAAAAAAAACAATGGATTCAACAGATCTATTGAAATTACCAACACATCTAGGAACACTGAGTTTATAGAGTTGTTTTTGCTTTACAAGAAAGACAACTGGATGCAGGAGAAAGCATATCAGACAAAGAGTAAGAAGAATTGATCTGAGCTTACATTCCAAATCTGCCATTTGCTGGATAACCGAATGTGGAAAAGGTGGTGAAAAGCCTTTATCTTTCAGGAACTTGGCCTTTTCATCATGAAAATGAATATAATAACCCCTATATGAATTGCCTTCAAGGTGAGTATCATATAAGATAATCCATCCTGAAGTATTTTATATATAAAAATGTGAAGAAGATATAGAGTGTAAATGATACCAGTGATACTCTTCTGGTCCTTTGGATTTGTCTGCTACACATTCCATGCCCTTTCACACACAAACTACTTAATTTCATCTACGTAACATGGGAATATGTCAGAAATAACACAGACTTTGAAGATGTGAGGTATACAATAGTGGGGACTGTGTTTTCAACCACCAAACCATATTTGTCCCTCTTTTTTTTTTTTTTTCAGCTTCTCTAAGTTAATACTTAGAAACTGGTGTAACCACAGGAGCTTTTGATGTACCTTTACTCTGTGCCTATTGCCTCTGCTAGGACTGAACCAGCATTTCTATTTCCAAGTTGGAGCAGGTGGAAGGCCACTAACAGTGAAAAAAGAGTGGAATGCCAAGAAGAATGAGCACAGAAATATACTCTCCCTTTTTTTACACTCTGTTTAGTACACATGTTGTCTTTGTATTTTTGGCCCTTTTAAATGCACCCTACATATCCATAAAGAATAAGCAATATTTGAAATAAAAGCCATCCTGTGCATTCGTAGACTGCCTTCAGACTTCTTTCAGGTTCAGTTTATTCCCACCATATTAAACAGTTTGTTTATCATTATAATCTTTGCCCTTCAGCAAAATTAGTTCTTTGTCCTCTTTTGGCTGCCAGATCCTATTCAGCCTTTTGGATCTGGCAGCTTGGTTTTATTGTGTCAACCCATGGTTTCCTCACGAAATGGCTTTCATCATTCTGCCCATCCCTGTGGCATTGTGCAGCTTCCATTTATCTGACAGGGAAGGGAGATAAGACATTTCCCCCAATCTTCTGAATAGACACAGGCTGGAGATGGTAACCCAGACTACAAGAATCCCAGAATATAAGAAGGCAACAAGGTCAATGAGTCTCATTACTAAGCAGAGTGCAAACAAGAAGTTGTTCCCTTTGTGATACTCGATTACAGTTCCAGGAGTGTGAGCACCTGCAGGAATCAGGCTGTGAACATTAGCCCCTTGCTGGTTTGCAGTGCTATACTATGCCAGGCTACCCATTGGAGCTGGATTTTCTCCTCTGCATACCTTTCCAAACTGCCTGACCATTTTTTAATTGTGAATAGCTCCAGTGGAGTTGCTCCCAGGATTTCTCTAGAGAAAATAATGCTTTTTCTTTCTCTCACAAAACCAGATACAGTTATTCAGAATTATGGTGCACAAGTCTGGTGTTTGATCAGTTAGCTTAACACTCAACATAATTAGCCACTGAGACTTGACTTTGACCCCAATACAAAAAGATTTCAATTTTAAAATTAAAAAGAAGTAGTGCATATGAGTAATGGCTCATATTCTTAGTTTCAGGGAAAAAACCGAGATAATTGTGAATCAGAAGTCATACACTTTGACAATTATGACAATTATGAAATGAACAAGCTGATATGTGTCGACATGTCTCTGTATCTTGCTTCAATTTTTCCTGCTTTTTAAAACAATTAATGTCTACTAAATTATATATACTATAAAGGAAGAGATCCTATGTATTTGCTATTTAGCACACATAGTATAAATGATGCTCTAGGATACTATTTCAAAATATGTGCCATGAACACACTGATTATTGTTAAAACACATATTCTTGGGGTGAAACCAAGACCTACTGATTCCAAATTTTTGGTGTGAAGCATGGGAATGTCAAAGATTAATAATAACAAAAAAGGTAATTCCCCTGCTCAGTAGAAGTGGAAATTACCAACATAGTACTAATATATGGGCCAGTTGGGCACAGAGAGAAAATCGGTTTTTATGTTGGCTTTTCTGGTTTAGGCAATAAACTGTCCGTTTTGTCCACTTTTTTGTCCATTGCACCATTTTTGACCCTGCAGCTTTTCAAGCTTTTCCATTCCCTCATTACTGTGTATCTTAATTACTTAAACAGTATTCAAAGAAATGACAAAGTCAAAGACAGAGGATTATAAAGCTTTTTTCTAACCTTTGTATGTACCTCTTGTTCAATAAAATTAATTACAGACTGTAATTTCTTTAAGTTGGGTTCAGCATCTTTGTAGCATTGAGAGTAATATTTAGCACAATAATTTATGCATTTCTATGAAAGATTTTCAGCTCTTTACATAAGAAATGCTGCAACAGAAAGTAACACTAGGAATAATTAAAACATGCATAAATTAACAACATTATATTTGAATAAAATTAAAAGAGTCATTTATGGAGATCATAAAATCACATTACTATATACTTCTTTGATTACATTTTAATTAATAACAGAAGTATTTAATCAGAAAAAATATTTTGCTTAGGATTTTTCAAAAAATTATGCGGTCAGTCTTTACATCAATGTTTCTTGTTAAAATGAAATTTTCAATGACTATTTAGTAAGTTTTATGATGTGTAAGACTCTCCACCGGCCACTATCATATATATTACAGTTAATTTCTAAGCTATTCTATCAGGAAGAGATTATGATTACCTTATTTTGTAGATTAAAAAAATAGAGTCATGAGTCCACAAAAATCCCTAGAATGAGCAAGTGAGTACAGCAAGTTTCAGGACAAATGGTAATTAGGGAAACATCAACTTCTTTCTTCCATATGAGAAATGAACAATTTGAATTTCAAATGTAAGAAAAGATTATGATAGTACAAAAAATCAAATACGTGGTATAAATTTAATAAATGATGTACAGAATCTGTATGTGAAAAACTACAAAACTCTGATGAAAGAAAGCAAAGAAAATCTAAATACATGGAGAGAGATTTCATGATTACAGATTGGAAGACTCAAACAATATTGCCAAGATGTCAATTTTTCCCTACATGAATATAGATTTAACACAATTTTCATTCAAATCCAAGCAAGATATTTTGTATATATGGATAACCTGATTCTTGATTGTAAAATTTATGTGGAAAGGGAGAAGGCATAGGATATCCAGAACAATAGTGGACATGAGGAACAAAGTTATATGACTCACTCTACTTGATTTCAAGACTTACCGTAGAGCTACAGTAACCAAGTCAGTGGGATATTGGTGGAAGAATACATGCATATCAATGAAACAGAATAGAGAGTTCAGAAATAGACCTACACAAATATAGTCAACCCATCTTTGAAAAAAGAGTAAAGCCACTTCAATGGAGAAAATCATTACCAGAAATGGTGCTGAAATGTGTATGTCTATATGCAAAAAAAGGAAAGAAACTAGACATAGAGCTAATAACTTTTATAACTCAAAACTCAAAAATTAACTCAAACAAGGATTGTAGGTCTAAAAATAAGTCTAAAACTCTAAAAATTCTAGAATAAAACATGAGAAAAATTTATGTGACTTGATTTGGTGACGAGTGTTTAGGTATAACACCATAAGCATGGTGCATATGAGTAATGACTCATATTCTTAGTTTCAGGGAAAAAAAACAGAGATAATCAATGACCAGAAATCATACACCTTGACAATTATGACAATTATAAAATGAACAAGCTGATATATGTTGATATGTTTCTGTATCTTGCTTCAATTTTTTTCCTGTTTTTTTAAAAATAATTATTATCTACTAAATTATATATTCTGTAAATGAAGAGATCCTGTGTATTTGCTACTTAGCACACATAGTATAAATGATGAAAAAATTGGTAAGGTTTACTTAATTAAAATTAATTATACTCTGTAAAAGAGAAGAAAAAGATTAAACATAGACTGGGAGAATATATTTGCAAATTACATACCTAATAATATACTTGTATATAAAATATACAATAATTCTTAAAAGTCATCAATAAGAAAATAAAGCCATTCAAAACATAAGCAAAAGATATAGGTGGCAAGTAAGTATATGAAAATATGCTCAATATTTCGCATCAGAGGAATGCAAATTAAAGCAACAATGAGCCATCACTACATATCTAGCAGAGTAGCTAAAATAAAATAAAATAAAAAACTGATCATGTCAATTGTTAGTGAGTATATAGTGTGTCCAGAGTTGGTTCCTTCCAGTGGGTTCGTGATCTTGCCGACTTCAAGAATGGAGCCATGGACCTTCGCAGTGAGCATTATAGCTCTTCAAGATGGCACGGACCCAAAGAGAGAGCAGCTACAAGATTTATTGTGAAGGTCGAAAGAACAAAGCTTCCACAGCATGGAAGGGGACATGAGCGGGTTGCCACTGCTGGCTGGGGTGGCCAGCTTTTATTACCTTATTTGTCCCCTCCCATGTTCCATTTTTGTCCTATCAGAGTGCCCTTTTTCCAATCCTCCCTGCAATTGACTACTTTTAGGATCGTGCTTATTGTTGCATTTTACAGAGCACTGATTGGTGCATTTTACAATCCTCTTTCTAGCTACATAGTGCTGATTGGGGCGTTTTTACAGAGCACTGATTGGTGCACTTTGGAAGATAGTTGTGTAGTTTTCTGCAAAGCTGCATGAAGTCTTATCATACGATCCAATTATCACTTTCTAGTTATTTACTAAACTGATTTGAAAATATATAGCCACATAAAATGTTTATAGCAGTTTTATTAATAACTTCCTTAAACTGGAAGCAACCAAGATGTCCTTCAGTAGGTGAATAGACAAGCAAATTGTGGTATATCCATAGAGTAGAATACTTCAACTTAAAATGAATGAGCTATTAAGCCATACAAAATATCGATTAATACATTTTGCTAAGTGAGCCAAACCAGTCCAAAATGGTGACAGGTAAAACTATAGAGATAGTAAAGAAATCAGTGGTTATATGGGGTTTAGTGGAGAGGAGAATGTTGAATAGATGAAGCCCACAAGGTTTTAGGGCAGTGAAACTTTACCTTATGATACTGTAATGGGATATATATATAGTTGTGGGATGCCAGGATGGAATGCAGGCTGTAACATAAGACTCTGTATTACAAATTCAGGAAACAATCTCATTAAAGGGAGTAGGGTGAGCAGAAGGGGCTGCCATAAGTAACTTTGGAAATGAATGTTGTCTCTAAAACTAAAAGCAAAGGAAATTTCACATAAATACTATACTATAGTTGATAAAGTTGTCTGTCACTGTCACAGCCAAGAGGAGCCTACAGAGACATGATAATTAAAAAAGGTATTCTGGATGTGATAGTAGAATAAAGAAATAACATTAGGTAAAAATTAAATAAATCCCAGTAAGCATGCACTTTAGTTAATAAAAGAGAAAGAAATATTTGATTTGCTAAAAATCCCAAAGCTGAAAGATGGCAGTTGGAAGATGGTTGGTGACTAGTTCCCCTGTCTAGTTCCTCTGCCTTTGAGTCCAGTGCTCTTCCTACTATGAGGAAAGAGGTCTCATCAGCATGCATTGGACAATGACTCATTTCTACATCGTTGACATGTGCCAATAGTTGAGGAACTACAAGCCTCTTATTGGCAAGGGCCAGATTATTCAACTAGATTATGTCACATTTATCCTCTACTCCCTTTTGTGAGTGAACTACTATACTGGGTTCTGAGGATTTTTGAAAGATTTTTCAAAAAGTGACTAATTTTCTTAAAATATACATTAATAGTTTATAAATTTTATGGACTGACATAACTTTTGAAACCAGCATAGCTAGAAAATTGAATTAAAGAGAAATTTCAAGTATTCTTGATAAGAGGTAAAGGGCACACAAAATACTGTGATGCTTATAATCACCAAATAAATATGCTCCAGGGTGAAACATTACCTTGTGTAAGCTGTCACAGAATTTGCGTGGAGGTATTTCAGATACCCACCACAATTTCAGTTATTCAAATGGCCTACTCAATTCTGCCGATGTTTACTGGATAGAATCATGGCATCATACAATATTTGGCTCCTCTCATTGGCCTGCTTATGTGCCATTTAAGACCATGGGCCAGTTGGCTTTATTTCTCATCTCTGCAGGCTCCTATAGTGGCCTGAGAATGTTTAGATAACTATAATATCCACAGCAATGCAAAATAGCTTGTAGTTTGTGAGACCAAATCCAAAGCCACTGCCATGTCTAGAAACACAGAAATAAAAGAATATGGCTCTATTCCAGTCCCTCATCATGCATCAATGTACTCAGGGTGTTATTGGCTCAGTTTGGATCTCTGGAACTTCTAAAGCTGACAGAGGAGTAGTATTTATTATTTTTAAAAGGCGTGAGAACATTAGAGGATCTGATTAATGTTTTGGATGCTCTTTTCAGAAAAAAATAATGCACAGACACACTCTATTTTCACTTGATTTCATGATGCTTTCTCTGATCCCATTAAAGCCCATGGATAGCAGTTAATGTCACCAGTTTTTGAGGTTATTCAGAAATTCCTCTGTACCAGCTCTGATTTAGAGGAAAGAGTGGGCTCCTGTGAGCTTCCTGCACATGTTGTGCATTCAGCTTATGTTTCCAAACCAGAGTAGTGGGAAGGAAATGATAAGCTCTGCTGAAGCACACACAGTATATATAGCATCAATCCGAAGCCATCTGAAATGTTGTAATATAGCCACCATTTCAGGCCTCTAGTAATGATAGAAGCATTGCTCCCCTAAACCTCTTTATGAAAGATTTTTATTTCTCCAGGAGTTTTTGAGAAATATTACTTAGTCAAACGATTTAGTGTCCTTTCCTTTCAATAAGTGAGGAGATAGGGGAAGAGAGAGAAAAATAAAATTTGAATAAATCCCAAATTTATAAATTCATTCTGTGTGGATTTCATGGAGTAATAAGTTATTGATGCAAATATTGATATGGGCATCACATGAAGATTTTCAGTGGATTATATTCATTTCTGTCAACGAATAAAATACAGTGAGATAAGGCTTGTATCTTTTGCTGAGTACTTGCAATAACCTACATTCATTTTTATTACTGAAAACCTACTTGCTAAAAACGAGATCCCCCGAAGGTGCATAATTATTATTACCTACAAAGCAAAAACTTAGTACATTATTTGACATCTACTTTTTTCCGCATTTTATTTTTATAGTCACCAGGATAATTGTGAAAAAACAGATTCAAAACATATCTAAGCCAACTATGAAAGTAATTTACTTACTTTATGGCATGCTCATTCATTTTCCACAGTATTTCTCATCTTGTTGTTGATATAACTTTTTATAACTTATTTGATTTATATACTTTGTTATTTTATGAAATAAATAATATTTTATATTAATCCATCATGTATTTATTGTTATGATTATGGGGGATTTTAATCAGTTTTGTTCACTGATAAATCACAAGTGTCTAGACAGTACTTTGTGCATAGAAGGCACTCAGTATATATTTGCTCAATGAATACGTCATTTTTTTCGTCTTTGTTTCTCTCATTTTCTGGGGGGGAGGGGGAAAATTGGTTGTGCTCTGGATAAAAGTGAGTTATTATATTAGACATACAATTCCAGGATCTTTGTAAAATTGAAGCTTTAGAGTCTACCTTAAATTTTAAACACACTAATTTTTCAAATAACCAAGGGCTGAGGTTCTTTTCATTTCTAGAAGCATCTATCCAAGATATCTGCTTCATCTTCTATAACGATATGTTATGAATATATTTTCTTCTACATAAATGCTTTAAAGTCTTCACACTCACAGTTTTCTTTCCATGGAGTAGCAAAAATATTCTACTCAGAGTAACCCTGAATCAGTTAAACTAATAATCTATTTTGAGTTCCTGACAAAGGTTATTAAATTCTGGCCTCAGTACCTCCATAATGGTTACCTGATCTATTCCATCTTCCCATTTTCACTGCCAACATCTTCATATTCCCATTATTTGTCATTTAAAGTACTGTATGTGGCCCTCTTGCTTCTTGAGTGCAGGTTTGAGTGTCTACGTCTTGCACTGCCTGCCGCCTCTATCTCCCTCATCTCCAGTTTTATTTCCAGTACTTCCACGTACATGCTGCAAGCTATCTTCTTGAACCACAGTACTCATCATCCTATACTGCTCAAAAACCAGCTGGGGAGAAAGGTTTAAGAGCGGGTGTAAACCTTATCTCTGTGGGAAGATTTTCTCAGATTTACCTTCCTCAGCTCTGTTTCTTTGGAAATGTAGGAAAAGGAAACTGTGTTACTAGGCATCATTGCTTATTAACTCTGACTGGAGAACTGCATCTGTACTGGGAGGACCCTGAATGGATATATAGACCCTGAAGGTCTATATGATAAAACTCTATAAAAACATGCAGTAAATGAGAAGCCTTGACCTCACTGTTTGGTGCTTCTTGGAAAAAGCATGGCCCCTGAGCAGGTCTGTCAGCTCCTCTCACGGGCTGTCATATATGAGCCTTGCCTGGGCTGAAGTGACCATCATGTACTCATGGGGTCCCAACCCTTAAAACTGAGCATGCCCCTTGTTATGCCTAGGGAGCAGTGCCAAGATGGCAGTAAGAACTCCAGAGGAAAATGTATTTGATAAAATCACGGTGACATGCTCCCTTTCCAATCTTATATCCTTCCTCACAGCTAAATAGACCTAGCGCACATTACAGCTAATGGTGCTCTGCGAACATGAAGGTCAATTTGAAACCAAGACCATTGCTGTATTTGTAGAGTAGATGTTGCAGCACCAATGATTCTTTCATTGCTTAGCCATATAGCTTGGTACACACTATGTACAACCTGACTTCAATATTATTTCCCTTTTCCTTGCAAAACAAAATCTGATGTCCATAGCTGAAGGTAAAACACATTACATCCGGAGACTTACTACAGACACCAAACAAATTGTGGTTCGAATAAAACTTCACGTTCATTTTATTTACTTCCCACCCCTTATACATAGTGCTTGATAAAATGTTATGTAACACTTATGTGAATGAATTATCAACATAGCAATACCTGTAGCTTTTTTTTGTAATACTTTATCATCCTTTGCCTGCTCACCCCTTTCTCCCATTATCCCTAACATCCATATCTAAACATGTTACTTTTCTGTAAAATGTATCAGAGATTTCACATATTTCCAGTAATTCATGCAAATGTACTCTAGCTTCCTAACTTGTGGTTCTCAAAATTCATTTGCTTAAGATTCACTTGTGAAGCTTTTAGAAATGTACTTTTCAAATTTACCTCTAGAGATTCTAAAATTAGAGCTAGATTAGGGCTCAGAATCTGTATTTAAACACTATGTTTGGAGTATTTATTACTTTTTTTAACTTTTAGGTTCAGAGGTATATGTGCAGGTTTATTATACAGATAAGTTGCATGTCACTGGGGTTTGGTGTACAGATTATTTTGCTATCCAGGTAATAAGCATAGTATCCAATAGGTAATTTTTCAATCTTCACCGTCCTCCGTTCCTCCTCTCTCAAGTAGGCACCCATGTCTGTTGTTTCCTTCTTTGTGTCCATATGTACTCAATATTTAGCTCCCACTTAATAAGTAAGAACCTTTGGTATTTGTTTTTCTGTTCTCAAGTTAGTTCACTTAGGATAATGGCCTTCAGCTCCAACCATGTTGCTGCAAAGGATGTGATCTCTCTCTTCTTTTTTAAAGGTTGCACAGTGGAATCGGCATTTTTAAATAGCCTTCTCTGTTCATTCTGGTTTTGGTAATCCACCTACCATAATGTTAGTATTACTATACTCTAAGTAACTTGTGGACACCACGTTCATATTTGTATCTCCTCTACACTTTACAAATAGTAATTGATATATGTAAATTCTCAATTTTGATTGGAATGAATTATCTACAGACAAGTGGCTGGAGATGGAATAATTCCAAGGACCCTGAGAAATATTAGAAAATAACTTAGTAAGTAACTCCAAAATAAGAAAGAAAAAAAATCTTTAAACATACATACATTTCTAAACATAATCAAATATCTTATACCAATAATTATGCAAAATCATAGATCTCAGGGTTAGAAAGAACCCACCTAGGGCTGGGCACAGTGGCTCACGCATGTAATCCCAGCACTTTGGGAGGCTGAGGTGGGCAGATCGCGAGGTCAGAAGTTCGAGACCAGCCTAACCAACATGGTGAAACCCCATCTCTTCCAAAAAAAAAAAAAAAAAAATTAGCTGGGTGTGGTGGTGTGCCCCTATAATCCCAGCTACTCAGGAGGCTGAGGAAGGAGAATTGCTTGAACCCGGGAGGTGGAGCTTGTAGTGAGCCAAGATCATGCCACTGCACTCCAGCCTGGGCGACAGACCAAGACTCCATCTAAAAAAAAAAAAAAAAAAAAAAAGAAAGAAAGAACCCACCCATATAATCCTATGTAGCCCTCTACTCATTGTTGGCATCATTAAATATCCCAGTCAGGGGGTGTTTGGTCATCTAGTCTCTCCTTCACTTTTCAGACAGTGAGTTAATCATTATTTACCAACTTCATAAAATAACCTGTATAACAAATCTCCACAGGTCTCTTCTGATTGCTGTTTCAAAATATGCCTCCTAGGAATTTATATTCAATGTTTCCTATTCTTTCTTCTGTGAAATGTCTGCTTCCTCTTTCAGGTGATAATTCTTCAAATATTTTAGAGATTGTTTTAGTGTTTTCCCCCTACACATTTCCTCCTAACAACATTAAATATAAGACATGGTTTTCAGACTCCTCACCATCTGGTTGCCTTCTTCTGAAACTTTTCTGGTTGAACATTATCCAGCTTAAATCTACTTTCAATCGTTAACATGAGTAGAACTTTTTTTTCTTTTTCTTTTTCTTTTTGGTTGAAATTTAAACAATTATGTGCACATAACTTTCAGATCTTTGTCCTTTACACCTGGGTGTACCTGTATTTTAAAACTTAAAATGTCCTCTTAAGAGACCAAATTCTTTTATTGCTATCCCTCCCTCTAAGCTGATTTCAAATACCCATTCTGGGAAGGTAAAAATGGTACTGGCAAGCTTCCGAACTCCATGTTTCCAGGTTAAGATTGTGCCTGACTGTCTAATCTAGGCTGATCTGATCCAGACGGGCGTGCCATTGCAGCCATTCTGATGGCTTTACTCTTCCAGATGGCAAATTCACTGTTGGCCATGTATGCAGGGATTTCATTAAAAGAAATGGTAATACTCTTTTTAAACTAAAATATGTATTGGCAGGAATGAAATCCCGAGGCCACCCCTGGGTTGTTGTGTTTTTGTTGCTGTATTTTTCCCCTCCCCTGAAGCATCCAGGCAGGAGGCACTCCAGAATCAAGACCCTTTGTTTTTCACATGGCTCTTTTTCACCATGCCACTGCACTGCCACATGTTTGAGTGTGGGCATCAAGGATAGAGATTTGGATTTTAATTCAGGCTTTGCTGCTAATTCTATGATATTGAATTAAATATGGTACCTTGAAACTAACCCTGATTTCTCTCACTTCAGTTGTTTCATCTGTTAAACCCCAAGATCTTTTACAGCTGTAAATCTTCGTGCTAGTCATTCTGCGAGTTGGCTTTGGATACATTAAGGTTCATTTTCCTCACCTTTGTGATGTATACTCAGCAAATGCAAAGTCATTCTGAAATCTACTGCAAAATAGGTCTATTGTCACCGACCCTAAAGGATATGAAGTGCACATAGTTAGATGTTTGCTATGAATAATTGTCAGCAAATACATGAATAAAACTTCAGAGTATCCAAGGTAATTAAATCTTGCTTTTTTTTTTTTTCCAGCTTGGTATGTACAACCCCTTCCCAACACATGTCACTGTCAAATGTGTGGACAGAATAAACAAGGAATTTTGTAACAGCAGAGAACATAAGTTAAGAGACAACAAACACAAATACTGAAGAAGGGGGAAATTCCACTAATGGTCTAAGTAAAACCTAAGTGCAAAGAGAACAGCATACATTTAAATGATAAGTGAAGGAAGCTCTCTGTAACAGCCTGACAGCATATCCTCTAAAGGGAACTAGCTTCAAATCATCACCATTATAGCTGGTAGCACAGAGTAGCAAAACAGTTCACACTAAAGGAAAATCAGACAGGAGCAGGCAAACCCAAAATAGAAATAGAAATAATGACAATTTCACCAGAGGACAAAATGCTGTATCTCCTTTATTAGACTAAACGTGAAATGTTAACACTGTATGCAGAGTACATGTGATAGGGAGGCATTGGTATTCAAACCACTTGTCATTGCTACACTGTAATCCAATCATGACACAAGGAGAAAAGTAGAGAAATTAGAAATGCATTAGAAGAAACAAGAAAATTGGGAATGTGAAGGGTGACAAGCTTAAACTGCTTAAACTCCTAGCCCTGGCCTCGCAGAAGTCTCATATTTATTTGAAACCGTTAAGAAACATGTTCTACATGCAAATAACAGTACAGTTAACATAAAAGGCTTTGCCTTATCTCAATATAAAATGCTAGATAAAATCCATTATCACACACATTGTATATATTTCAAAAAATGAAAATAACTCCCTTTCTTTTCTTTATAGGGACTCCTACTCCTTAGCTAGGGAGGCAAAGAGAAGTGATAAAATACTATTTTATGCTCTTGACCATTAAAAAGCTACCATTTTGAAAATTAAATTTCTGGCAAGCTAGACATACTGAGACATACAGTTATTGGTATGAATATTCTAAAAACATTACGTAAATATTGGAACAAATACATCTGATAATTAAAATAAATTATGACCATATATTTGTTTCTTGCCTACTCTCAGGAACAATTATCTCTTATTTTAAGAGACTGTAGGTACATCATTTGAGTAAATTATAATATTTCTTAATTTATAACACCCAAATAACTTGTATGGAATATCTACTAAGAATATTTCTCTTTCTCCTTTTTTTAAACCTGCTATTTCCATCTTATAGTTAAGGCATAAGGATAAATAAGCATGCTTCTAGATAATTCTTTGAAATAAATATTAATTCTTAAATTTACAGACATTATTTTAAATATTATGAAGTTAATAACTTTCAAAATAATACTACTGTAATATAGCAGTGTGCTTGTTCAAGATTCTGATACACATCAATAATTAGTTACCTAGATATTGAAGACTTTGTTTTAAAGATTATAATCAATTATAAAGAAAAAGGCAATGGGGGTTAGAATTGGACTGAACGCTTGTGTCCCCTCCAATTTTATATGTTGATATCCTAACCCCTAGTGTGATGATACTAGGAGGTGGAGCGTTTGGGAGGCAATTACATCATGAAGGTGGAGCCCACGTAACTGGAATTAGTGCCCTAATAAAAGAGACCTTCACAGTTCTCTTGCTGTCTTTCTACAAAGTGAGTAGACAGCCTTCTGCCAGCCAAGAGAGGGCCCTCACCACAACCTGACCATGTTAGGGCCCTGATCTGACACTTTCAGCCTTCATGACTATAAGAAAGAAATTTGTGTTGTTTATGAACCACCCAGTCTATGGTGCTTTGTGATAGCACCCCAAGCAATGGGTAAAGTAAGACAGGGGTGTTATTATATTTTTGATATAAGGAAATAGCATTGCTTTTCATATTTTGGTGTCGCAAATAGATGGAGTTTCTAAATCCACCAATTTTATTCAGGTTTTAAATTTTTTCTTAGTCATGAAAATAGCTGAGTGCTTATTAATCATTTGATTATGGTATGATGCAGTCATACACCTCTCATCTGATCATTTACAGCATAATACAGTCATAACCAGTGTTTTGTAATTAACTAAAATATTTACACTTAGGCCACAGAGAGATTTAGGAGAAGCTAAGTTTATTCTACTTTAATTGGACTGAATATAAGGGTTATACCTCATTAAAATATCAACAATAAATCTGTGTGTAGGTGACTTGGTTTGGAAGATGCAAATGTGTTGGCTCCATACAAAATGAACCTCTTCATTATAATCCAAAATTCAATGATAGCACAGATCTTCTAAGCAATTTCACAAATCTACTTTCCTGGAATCAATTACTGAATTAAGTTAGAATAATAAACGTTAAAGGATGCAAACATAGTGTTTGATTGCTTAGTTGGTACAGGTTTAGAATTATCTCTCATCATCTTTTTCACACTTATCAAATGAATTGACACATTTGACCTGTGACTTGGGGATGTCCCAAACACGGTCAAGATGTACAGCATATCATAAGAGCAATCATCCTACATGAGAGTTGCTGCTTTGACGTTGACAAGGCATGTGCACTGATTATGCTGTACGGTGTGGATGTACTGATTTATGTACATGGCTACAGGATTTGACAGCAAACAATTCTATCAACTGGAAATTAGCAAGTACTGTGAATTACAAATTACAAGACAGAAAAAGAAAGAGAGGGAAAGGCAGAGAGGTGAAGTTATGTAGAAACTTCATATGCATCTCAAGTTTGAGCATTTGAGAGGTTATGAGGCCAAAAAGTAACTCAAAAATGATGCCTGAGCCCTAGTAGTGCACTTAAATACATGAACTTAAGAACAGCTGACAAACTAAATATGTTGCTTCATGTTTATTAAATGATGAGAGAGAGAGTATTTTATTAAAGAAGGGAATCTGTACTAGGAAGGAAAGCACACCCCTTTCTTCTACTCCTCCTCCTACACACACACACACACAGACAAACACACACACACACACACCCTAGATTTTTTGGGGGGTTGTCAATGGTAAAACTCCATTATTTGTTTACATTGATGATTATTCAAAAGGAAACTAAACGACAGTTCTTACTTTAAGAAAACAACAGCCACAACAAAGACTCAAAAGTCAACATTAAAGACTTTCTCCCTCTTTAATTTTCTTATTTGATTTTTTGAACCTATATAAATAAATCCCACATCTATAATGCATTTTTCCTTCTTCTCTCTGCTTCTTTATTTATGATGATATTCTATACCCTAAAAAATATACCCTATCCTTAAAGATTTCCCTGACCCTCTTAGTCCCCAGAAATTGTTCTCTTATTATTTCTTATGATAGAGCCTATCTAACTCACAATAGCTTGTCTTTTTACATCATATTAAATTCGGTCTCCATTTGGATTAGAAGTCCTTTTATAAGCAGTTGCCTAGTCTTATAAGTCTTAAGCATTCTCAATGCCTATGTAGATTTTCATATACACAGATTAGATTTTCAAAATGTGGCTGTATGAAAAGGGCATGACATGATACACAATGCTTGTTGTAAAGAGAAATAGATATACTTCTGAATCATTTGCTTCTCAAAGCCTGGATAAACAGTTAGTGAGCTAATTTTTATCAGCAAATTCATGTCTATAAAACACATTTTAATAAAAGCATAAAGTTTTAATGAGAACTTAATATATAAATGCAAATTCAGGTTATTTAACAGTGGAAGATGACACAATAGAAGAAGCCCTCACAGCCAACAGTAATCTACAGTCATCTAGAGCAGTGGTTACCAATCTTTCTGGCACCAGAGATGAGCTTTGTGGAAGATAATTTTTTCTATGGTAGGAGTCGGGGGTGGATGAGGATCATCAGGCTTTAGATTCTCATAAGGAGCACGCGACCTAGATCCCTCACATGTGCAGTTTACAATAGAGTTCATGCTTCCTTGATAATCTAATGCCACAGCTGATCTGATAGGAGGTGGAGCTCAAGCAATAATGCTCACCTCTTGCTATTTGGCCCAGTTCCTAACAGACCAGTCCCTGTCTGCACTAGTCCACAGCACTGGAGTTGGGGACACCTGAATAGAGAACTAGGCTCAAGGTCATACTTGGTCACTTAATGACCATGTGACTTTAGATAGATCATTTAAACTTCCTAAAATCTCCTAAGCCTCTATATCCCAATTTTAGAAACACAGTTAATAATAGGCATTGTAACAATCTCCTAGGTTATAAGTACTAAGTGACGTAAGTTAAAATAGTAATACATTATAATGTTCCATAATTTTTTAAGTGTTGTTTTGTTAGAAAAAATGATGAGTGATTATATCAGCTATAATATTTGTATGCGTAGCTACCTTTTCTGAAGTACAGAAAGCATATTTTAAAATTTTGTTTCTCCAAAGATAATATAAATCCTTCTGTAATGTTAGTTACTATGTTGGAAATCTATAGCTAACTTTCAAATAATGAGGTACGCCAAACTGTATATCTGTTAAATTATGAGAAGAACTGAAGAAAATATAGGAATCTATACTATAAATAAAATGATAGAAGGGAAAAAATAAAATCCATGATTAAACCAGTTTTTGTTTATCATATATTATTTATAACTATGCTAGAATTGTAACCCACTCACACATTATTTTGCATGAGTAGCTATGGCAGTGTTTACTGGAGTTCTTAGATATTGATATTAATTTCCTTATAAGTGTCACTAGTTGGAAAGAACACTTGATTATTGCGTTTGGGAGTCAACAAACACTTTCTGTAAAAGTTTAATAATATATTTTTTTAGGTTTTACAAGACACACAACTTCGCAACTCTGCCTTGTGGTGTGAAAATAGCCTTAGATAATATGTAAAACATCAGTGATGGTTGTGTTTACATCTTTACTTACAAAATTCAATAGTAGACCAAATTTAGTTCACAAGCTGTAGTTTCCTGGTTCCTATTTAGTTCAACACAGCATGCTTAGAACATAATACATAAATCTTACAGAAACCCTAGCATACATAGAAGATCTCAATAGGAGTCTCAACTCTCTTAGATAAAAACACACAGGATGATAGCATGAAGGTGCACAGATATAAACCATATCATGATTTGAAGTAGTCCAGAGAAATAAATATCAATGTCTTTTAAAGTAAAGGATTTCCTCTGGGTGTGTAGTATGGTGGGCTGGTACATGAACATTCATTAGGAATGGTTACAAAATATACGAATTTCTCCTTTATTCTCTTTTAATATTTCTATTTGTGTAAGTAAAATAATGTAAAAACCATTTAGTACAGTATTATATGCATAATATTTGTGTAATTTATAAATAAGCATATACCAATTTTGACAACACACCTTCTCAACTGATGTGGCGAGAATTTTTTAAAAAACTACATCAGTGGGGCCAAGATAACCGATTATTTTTAAGTTCCTGATTAACATTGACATCATGGTGAACCTGGCCAAAATAATTTTGAATATAACAGGTAATAAATGTATTATAACTGCTGGAAATATTTTTAAGCAATAGGAATAGCTTTCAGGATCCTAACCCTGTGACAGAAAGATTGAGTTCTTCACTGAGAAACCTTGTTTCTGTTGGTCATTTCATCTTTTTGTGTTGAGAAATAAGACTCCAGCCAGCACAATATGTCATAAGAGATGTAAGTGGAAAAGGGAAAGAGATGCTGGTCATAAGCTAAATCTCAGGAAATGAGACACAGAGAAGAAAAGTGAGAGACTCATGAAGAATACTGGCGCCTGCCTGTGCATGCCTCCCATCACCATCACACACATTCATAGACACATACATGACACACACACACACGCACAAAGGCAAAGATGGCTATTTGCTTAGCAACAACTCCCCAGGTGAAACACAAGTAGGTGAAACCATCATTTTGCCATTTATTTTTCAGGTAAAACATTCTGCCTCATCAGTTTCCTTAGAGGTCACCTGTAACGTTGGTAAATGTTTTTCAGTATATTTCAGGGCAGTGTGATGAACTGCCAACCCTACTCTATGAAAGTCTCTGATCCATGAAATCTAATATGATATGAGGCTAAATAGATAAAAACAACATAAAATCCTAGCAGTATATTAAGCAACCAGTGGTGGTGAAACTTAATGACTATAGGACCAATTCAATTCAATATATAGAAATTAGTTGCGAGGATAACTGAAAAACACTTTAAAAATGATCTGACTATAAATGTGTAAGAATTGATAAAGGTTTTAGCATATTGGGGGCACGTAATGAGGGCTAAAAATGGGTGTATTTCATAGTGAAAATGCAAAGTCTAATAGTAAAAATCCTAAATATATCATTCGTGTAACAGCGCTGTAGACTTATTTGCAATTTTAGATGTGATCCTCCATAAAAAATAGTATACGACTGATCCCCCATCAGTGCTATGCTGTCTGGGAGTCTGTTTCCTTACAGTGCCATAAAATTTATCAACAGTAGAACAACCCAACTATCCTCTCCTTTTCAGCCACTGTGATTGCCACTGAAGGAAAATTTCCCATAATATGGAGCTCAGTCCCTTAAGTCCTAGTTCAAACTATTGCCTGTCTCAGTGGTATGAAGTGGAAAGTGAATCTATTTCACATTAGATAGGTCTGTGCTTGACTTGAAATCTCTGTCCCTTTCTAGCTGTTATAAACTTGGACAAATACTTTTAACGCTGTGATCCTCATTTTAGGCAAGCAAAGTGTTCCTTCCTGATTGTGAGGATTAAGGTTAAGTTCAAGTGTGCAGGTCCTATGTCTAATTATATAGGCAATGCTGAAAGGATCAACTGCAGCCCTAGGAAGAGCTCCCTAATCCATTCATTATTATATCTTGTTTAAGATAAATGAAACAAAAATGCAAACACAACTTCGCTGTTGCAACTTTTCTTTCATAATTTGCTTTCATTTCAGGAGATGAGTTCAAATCTCTGCTCCACTATTTACAATTTAAATGCCTTTTGTGTATATGTGCATCCATCTATAAAACTGATCTATACAATTTAATGAATTAATACACATAAAAAGTTTATAGCAGTCTCCACTTTTAGGAAATATTAAGACTGTGATTTTGGACTTCCAAAAGGACTCAAACTTAATTTAGGATTCAGCAATATCATTTTCTGACCATTGAACTCATCTGCTATAAGCCTTTTACAAATTTCTGGGATAAATATTTTTAAGAAAAGGAAACAAAAAACAAAGAATCAAACAACGCTTGATTTTTCTCAAATATGTTTTAGAGTTTTTTTTTTTTTAGAAACTGAAAAGTAGTATGTAATATGTATAATAAACACTTCGCAAAAAGTTACACTTTTCTTAAACTAAACTTCATACATACACATATGCATATTGCACTCATTTTATATTTAAAATTCTTCTCCCAAATGGAAATGCTCATCTTCACTTTGGCACAAAGATAGCATTAGGACTCAATTTTAAGCCACTAAAATTTGGAATTTACATAAAAGTAATACCTACAAGTATTATTACTAGATGTTCCAATAATGCTAAGTATGTTTTTACACTATCTATTGAAGATGTGGGCAACTTCTGTTCTCAATATTGATCCTTCAGAGTGTAGTTTATCCATCATATCACTACAACTACAGCCTCCTATCAAACCTGAGCAAAGTGTTCTCAGGCAGAGTGGGACCAGGAAGAAATCTGGTAACACTAAGAGACTAATATTATAATAACTGATCTTCCGGAGTGCTATGAGAACTCTCCAAAACATCCCTTCACAGAGCACCCAAAGGAAATTAAGCGTTCATCTTGCTTTGAAGGTGGAACCGGGTGATTCAATGTTTTATAACTGAATATACTAATAGAATATGAGTGCTTAATATTGCAACAATTATTATGGGAAGCACTTGGCACCACTATACAAACAAAAAGACATTTACTGTGAGGGAAAATAGAAAGTATCACGGTAACTTTATCTAAAAGTGTAAACTCGTCCTTATGGAAAGTGTATACGATTCAATGTAATACTTCTCATGTAAGCATAATCATTTTGCAGACTACTAATACAGGGTCTAGTTTTTGGCAAAGCATAAATTTTTCCCAAGATGAAATCAAGCATATTTCATTTATGTGTCCTAATATGCTTGCAATACTCAGCATGAATTACTTTATGACAGTACAACTTCAACTTCTTATTTATGTATTCATCCATTCACGAATTTACTTATTCAACTAATATTTATTAAGTGTCTAGTTTGTAGTAAGAAAAAACATTATTTGCAAACTTGCTGTTAGAGACAGCCATCTTTTTCTATTGCAATAGCATCAGGCTAGATTATATCTTCATGACAATCCACAAAATGAACTTTATACCTACCAAAGTGTATTGTACCAGTAGGAAATTTCTTCTTTACGTAAACACTATGGCTTTTCATAGGAAAATGTAATTGGAATTTCCAGCTGTGCTGAAAGAACTGAATATGCCTCTATTAGAAACAATTCTTCAATATATAAGACTTTCATGTCTATGGACCCCAAGTATACATCTTCTGACTTATGATCAGATAATAGGACAAATGATTTAGTGTTAGGATCCTCTTAGAAAATTCAAGATATACACTCTTGAAGTATAAAGATGAAGAAAGGCAGATATGAGTCCCATAGTTTATTAGTCTCTTTTCTGTCTATATGGAAGAAGGTGATGCTAGGTCCATTTCATCTTCAGGAAGATAAAGGAACTGGAGTTTTACTGAACACAAAATGTCTGCAATGTGGGGGCAGTAGTCAAGTATTACTGACGTTTAGCAAAACTAATCAGTCTCTCTTTATTTTAGTTTCCTTGTTTATAAAATAGACAGAAACATGTTTCCTATCTACATCTTTGGATGTTATCAGTCTGGTGTAATATACATAAGCTGGCCAGCATAATAGCTAATCACAAAATATACTCACTAAAGTTTAGCTATGAATGGATATCATATTTCTTTGTTGGGTGATGGAAACATTCTGGAATTTTTGGGTGATGGAAATATTCTGGTGGTGATGGCTGCACAGCCTTCTGAATATACTACTAACAATAGATTGTATGTTTTAAAGTGGTGAATTTAGGGGCCAAGAGAAAAGGACCAATTGAGGCTAGGAATCAGAGACAAGCTTGAACCCATCAGAGACAAGACCCCATCTCTATAAAAATTTAAAAAATTAGCCAGGCATCATGGTGCCCATGTAGTCCCAGCTACTTAGGAGGCTGAGGTGGAAGGATTGCTTAAGCCTAGGAGTTTGAGGTTGCAGTGAGCTATGATAGTGCCAAGCATCACAGCCTGGGTGACAGAATGAGAATCAGTCTCTAAATAAATAAATAAATAAATAAATAAATAGAAATACAATGATGAATTTCATTTTATGCAAAATTTTGTTTATTATATCCCAAGTAAAAATAAAAAATGTTTAGTTATGATAGTATTCATGATAATACAAGTTAGTAATGCAAAAGATCTTCTATATGGAATAGACTTATTTTGCCTTCTTTTTGTTTTAAAAAAGTATGGCATGTAAGTCTGTAAAAAAATGTTCTGACACAGTAATGGCTATCATAAGATTGAATTATTGTAGTAATACCATAAAATGTAATAATGGTGAGTGGGATTAGCAACAGGAAGGATGAGAAGAATGTCATAATAATGTTGAGGTAAACTGAGTTAAAAAGATTTGCTGTAATTTCATGATCATGATCTAGGTGATTAAGTATACCTGCATATTGCTAAAAGTAGGCAATACTGAAGAGTCATACAATAGAATAAGGTATAACTTCCAAGCCAATTGAACTACTATTTAAAAAGTCACCATTGAGAAGTTAGTAATTTAAATAATTCCCAATATCTGGAATTCAGATTGTACTCTGGCCAAATTCTAACTTCTCTACATATATTAAATGAACTAGGTGAGGGGCATCGGGGCAACCAGAAAACTTTGTAAAATCTTTTAGTTCAAGGGTAGAACCATCAGACACCTGACTGTGTGAGCTACTAACCTTCTGATTCAAATGTATGATGTAATTAAAAATATCCTGGGAAAGCATTTAGAATTTAAGGTGATTAATGAAATAGTCTATTATTTAGATCTATTTTTCATAAGGCAAGATATTCCAACACATGCAGAGAGTGAAGGACAATATCTACAAGACTGTATAAGAAATTGCTTGATTGCTTTATCTGGGAATTATGGACAGTTCAAAATATACTTCTCACTAAAACTAAGCATATCCATATAGCATAGCAGGAATTTCCATCCCAGTAACTGTTATTTCACTTTTTAAAATCTGCTTATTACTTTCCATATTTAAAACATTTTAGGGTTGTTCTAAACAACAGTGTCAAAAATCTAAATTTGACTGACTTATGATTTAGTGTTTATTCATTCTACTATCAAGAACTTGAGACAATTTGGAATTAGCCAGACTAGCTTATTCACCAAGTACCTTAGTCATTCAGTAGAATTTGATCATCAAAATATAGAATTATAATTATTCAGGTCTCAAACACTGCAGTGAAGGACGTATATTGATTCATGGCAATTCTTAAAGGGCAAAATCTGCAATGGTAATTCTTTAAAACCTCTGGGAAAAATAAAGCCATTCACCATGATTTTAACAACTTTATTTTGGTTGGTTTTAGTCAAATATTTTCATTTGATACATATTTTTAATGTATTTTAATGTGTTTTATGGTAAAGGGCAAAATACTCACTTGCAGCCCAAAAGATTAAAGTATACATTTAAATAAAAAAACCACCAACTAAGAACCAGAATAAATAAAGTAAATGATTTTTTTTAATGTAGAAAGCAGGATTTATCATGCTACATTTAGTTGAATCTAGTATGCAAACTTATTTACATGTTCACTCAGAAATAGAATAGCATATTACAATCAATGACATATTTTGATCGGCAGCATTTTTCTTAGAGAACTATAAAATATTAGTGTATCAATCACCATGTAATATCTTAAACGGTAACTTTTGTCTTACAAAAATCTACACCAAAGGACATTTGTATATATAAACGAAATACACACACACACACACACACACACACACACACACACACACACACGCATGTGGTAGAGTAACTGTCCAGAGGCAAATGTTGCCTCATTTTCCATTTCTGACATTAGTCGCTGCTGTCATACATCATTTCCATAATTATACCTGGTATATGTAAAACAAATAATGGCAGAGCTTGACTTCTTAACAGGAAAAAAATAATGAGCAATTTTAAAAATGCATAGATTATAAAATATGTAAGATTTGAACTGGAATTTAGAAATTATCAGAGGTATTCAAGTACTAGTATTAATTATGGCATAATTTGAGATAATCTTTTAACTCTCTTCTTTCATAAAATAATCATTTATGTCTCTCTGGCAAGATTGGGATATCCCAATAGTAAAAGGAGAATTATTTGAAAATGTATCATTGAGAAGAGCTAATTATTTTTGTTACTATATTTAAAATATATCCCTCTACTGACCAATTCATTACTGAACTATCCAGTACTGAAAACTGATTTTTAAATTGTTTTGAAAATATTAGCAAGTAGAGTTATATGTCAAAAATAAAAAAATATACATTTCAAATGAGATTATAAATACTACTTCCTAAAATAGAAATTTTAAATATTCGTTCCTTTGGATTGGTATCACAAAGTCTTAAGTCTAAACATTTTCAAGTTAGTTCAAAATAATTGTTGTTTGGAATTGTCAATCGCATGTCAATTAAATGACAGGAAATGTTTCCCCAGATAATACATTTTTAGAATCTTGATTTGGACATTTTCTTGCAAAGGTTAGAAAGCAGGGTCATTTATTAATAAGACTGTTACAGATCATGATTGCAAATCCATATATTCTTCATAAATAAGAATATGTATCTCTCATTTTTCTTAGAAGCAAGGCAGGCATCCAGTTTATTAAAAAATAGCATCATCATTAAGAAACAAGCTCAAAAGAAGTTGGTTACCAGAACCTGTCCTTTTTCTCTCCCGGAAATTATTAATGGATCCTTTAAAGGACGACTCCAGATGACCTCGGCTTCAGAGTAGTAGTACAGTACAAGGTGTGTATGAGCATAGATAACTTAGGGTTTATAATGAGATTGTACATTTTGGCCTACACTTGACTCCTGTCCACAAGCTCAAAAATGAAGGAAGTACTGAATAAAGGAAGAAACCATATAATGTATTTTCTGCCAGAGTTCCATGCAACGAGGTAAAAAGTTGACAGTAGAACTTAAGGGAATAGCTGTGTCTACCAAACCACCTATGCCTCATGTAAATATTGACCTAAGAAACACTAGCTTGCTGTGTGTCAAGCAATAAATAAGCACTCATTTCTGAGCAAAATGCCCATTTAGATATATAATTGCAGATATGCTTCTGTTATTCCTTAATAAATTTTAGGTATCATACATATAACCACTGAATTCAGAAAAGGTGATAATGCCTAACTTGACAGAACATTGTAGACCAATCCATTAATTATACAGCTGCCCCCAAACACTCCTCTAAAAGCATCACTGATGTGATTTTTCTGCTGAGAAAATTTGGAAATGGTTTAAGTCATATTATATTATGGTCAAAATTACCTGTAATCATTATTTGCCAAAATGTGTCCTACAAAAACTGCAAAATTTAAATTTTGTATAAAATATTACATTATTCCTTTCAAAATACAATGCCACTTTCAACAGAAATAGAAAAATGAAATTATTCTAAAATTCAAAAAAGAGCCCAAATAGCCAAGTCAATCCTATGCAAAAAGAACAAACCCGAGGCATCATATTACCTGATTTTACACTATACTATAAAGATATAGTAACCAAAACAGCATAGTATTGGTACAAAAGCACACATACAGACCAACAGAACAGACTAGAGAGCCCAGCAATAAAGTCACATACCTACAACCACCTGATCTGCAACAAAGTTGACAAAATAAGCAATGGGAAAAAGACTCCCTATTCAATTAATGGTGCTGGGATAACTGGCCCGCCATATACAGACGAATGAAACTGGACTCCTGCCTTTTACCATGTACAAAAATTAACTCAAGATAGACTGAAGATTTAGATGTAAAACTTCAAACTGTAAAAATTCTAGAAGAAAACCTAGGACATACCTGTCTCAACATTGGCTTTGGCAAATAATTTATGGTCAAGTCCCCAAAAGCAATTGCAACAAAAACAAAAATTGAAAAATAGGATCTAATTAAACTAAAGACCTTCTACACACGAAAAGAAAAGGAAAAGAGTAAACAGAAAACCTACAAAATGAGAGAAAATATAAGCAAACTATGCATCAAGAAAAGTCTAAAATCTGGAATCTACAAGAAACTTAAATCAACAAGCAAAATTAAATAATCAAATTAAAAAATGAGTAAAAGACAGGAACAGACACATTTCATAAGATGACATACAAATGGCCAACAAACATGAAAAAATCCTCATCATGATGAATTATCAGAGAAATGCAAATCAAACTCACAATGCGACAGTTTCTTATACTACCAGTCAGAATGGCAATTCCTAAAAAGTCCAAAATTGATAGATCCTGGCAAGGCAGCAGAAAAAAGGGAATGCTTATACTCTGTTGGTGGGAATCCAAATTAGTTCAGCCACTATGGAAAATTGTTTGGAGATTTTGCAAAGAACTTAAAAGTACCTTTTGACCTAGTAATCCCATTACTGGGTATATATCCAAAGGAAAATACATTGTTCTATCAAAAAGACATATGTATTCATAAGCTCATTACAACACCATTTACAATAGCAAACACATGGAATCAACCCAGGTGCCCATCTATGGTGGATCGGATAAACAAAATTTGATACATCTTGGAATACAATGCAGCCATAAAAAGAACAAAATCATGTCCTTTGCAGTAACATGGATGCAGCTGGAGACCATTACCATAAGCAAATTAATGCAGGAACAGAAAAGTAAATACTGCATGTTCTCACTTGTAAGTGGGAGCTAAACATTGAGTATGCATGAATATAAAGATAGGAACACTAGACACGGGGGACTACTAGAGCCGGGAGAGAGAAGTGGATGAGTGGGCTTAAAAATCCCTATAGGGTACTATGCTCACTACCTGGGTGATAGGATCATCTGTACCCCAAAACCTCAGCATCATGCAATATATCCACATAACAAATCTGCACATGTACCTGTTGAATCCAAAATCAACGTTAAAAAAATAAATAAAATAAAATATATGTTTAAAGCTTCCAGAATTGTAGGGTTAGCTGACCGCTGTCTTGGTTTTAATATTTTACTCTGTCTATCCTCCTATCTATCCTATTTATTTAAAATAATTTTTCCTTCTTTCTTTATATATAAATATTCATAGTAAATTCCAACCCCTAAGAGACCTATTATGATGGCTTTAATGTAAAATTACTCACAAGTCAGAGTCACTGGATGTTGAATGAGAAGAGAATGTCCTTAATATAAATTTGACATGATTTTCCAGATTCATAGAGCCACTTGAAGAAAAGGCATTGAAAATCAATTCCATGCTCCTTCTTTCCTAAACAATCATTTATGTCTTAATTAATCGATCTAAGAAACCAGAGCAACATTAAAATCATTAGAAATAAATAAACAACAGTATGGGTTTTTTTTCTTTCTTCCTTTCTTTTTTTTTTTTTTTTGAAATGGGGCAGAGTAACTGTTCAGAGAAACCCGTTATCTTATTTCCCATTTCGGACATTACCCACATCTGTCATATGGAGACATAGCATATCTATAATCATGTTTAGTTTATGTAAAACAAGATGCTGCAGAGCTTGACCTCTCAACAGGAATTGAAGTAAGGAATTAAAATAATGGCTCTCATGGCAAAATACTGCTGTGATGACAGTAAGCTAATTTTCCAGGCCTAAGAATTTCAAAAAATGTTTTGACAACCAACAGTGAAAAGCTTTCATCCTTGTTTCACTCTTACACTAAGTGCCAGGTTTTTATGCATTAGTAATCGTGGACTACTTCAAATGCAAGAATATTAGCATTACTGATTTGTTTTCCATTCTCACATAAAGGTTTCTCACACTTTAAAATGTCCTATATGCTGTTTTAGGATTCATTACAATAATAATAAACTTCTAAGCGGGGTATTACAACCTTAAGGTGTCAGCATAGAATTTTTTTAAAAAATGGAAAACTATGCACAATTTTCAAAGAGGAAAGAGGCATAGGTGAGAAATTTTGTCATTTTGCTGTTCAAAAAAAATCCTGTATATATGAAGTCTCACACTGATACCTCAAATAGTAGAGAAATTCTTTCACTTTAATGGATTTAACTTTATATATTCTCTTTCTTTTTTCAATGCTAAATCTGAAAAACACAGTTAAATATAAATAAGATGAAAGTACCCAATATCCCATAGATGGAGCATAATATAGACTACTTCATTACTTTTTCTGGGAGTCTGGAAATGCCTGTCAGGAATCCATAGTTGTTCCATATTTTACTTCAGAATCTATGAATGCATTATCCACAACATATCTGCATGTCATCTCTGATACTGACAATGCAACATTACAGAAAATAGATCAGCCCTACTGACATGAATGCAGTCTTATCCCTTCTGATTACTCATAATCAACAACTGCATTTCAATACAGAAGACTAGACAGTGGTGCCTTCTCTATATACCAGACAGCGTGAATAACAAACATGATATTTGATAAAATAATGAAGACTGAGATAATATGCATAGATTTTTTTAACCTAATGCACAAAACATATCAATATTAATCTGAAACAGTTAAACTTTAAAGTCATTATGTGTTACATGATAATTAGCCATAATTACTCTTTACATGAGTTATTATCAATGGCATTAATTTATACAACCAAAATGCATCCTACTTCATGAATAAATACATGTATACATAATAGTTTGAATGATTTAAACTGCCATTATCTCTATCTACCCAGACCTCTGACATTGAATATATTAAAGCACAAGGGTCATATGTACTCTTTCCTATTAAAAAGTCAGTGGTTCTCTTGCCATTATATCAAATCTCTCATGCTTAAGTGTTGACATTGCTGGGGTGAATTCATCTGTTCCCATTCTATATGAATTCTGTATATTCCTTTGCCCTATATCCACATCTCAGGAGACTTTGAAACACAACTAATATTCAGTAGGCTTACCGCATTAGAGTTTGGATTGACCATTCTGATTACATACAAGCGTAAACACCATCTTGAACAATGGAGGAAATATCATACAGGCAATAATGTTATTTCTTCTACAGTACATTACTAGAATTGGGCACTGGTCTGACATATAGAACAGGAAAATTTACTAAGATATAAATTGAGATACATATCTGCAATTCTCTTTCATAGCTATCTTTTAAAACTGAATCTGTAGAACAACCAAAGTGGTGTGAAACATTCTCTATACATCACCCCTTTTATCTAACTGGCTGACAGAAACTGTTTAAAAATTGCTACTTCTCCACATCGTCTCCAGCACCTGTTGTTTCCTGACTTTTTAATGATCGCCATTCTAACTGGCGTGAGATGGTATCTCATTGTGGTTTTGATTTGCATTTCTCTGATGGCCAGTGATGATGAGCATTTTTTCATGTGTTTTTTTGGCTGCATAAATGTCTTCTTTTGAGAAGTGTCTGTTCATATCCAATGCCCACTTTTTGATGGGGTTTTTTGTTTTTTTCTTGTAAATTTGTTTGAATTCATGGTAGATTCTGGATATTAGCCCTTTGTCAGATGAGTAGGTTGCAAAAATTCTCTCCCATTCTGTAGGTTGCCTGTTCACTCTGATGGTAGTTTCTTTTGCTGTGCAGAAGCTCTTTAGTTTAATTAGATCCCATTTGTCAATTTTGGCTTTTGTTGCCATTGCTTTTAGTGTTTTAGACATGAAGTCCTTGCCCATGCCTATGTCCTGAATGGTAATGCCTAGGTTTTCTTCTAGGGTTTTTATGCTTTTAGGTCTAACACTGAAGTCTTTAATCCATCTTGAATTAATTTTTTTAAGATGTAAGGAAGGGATCCAGTTTCAGCTTTCTACATATGGCTAGCCAATTTTCCCAGCACCATTTATTAAATAGGGAATCCGTTCCTCATTGCTTGTTTTGGTCAGGTTTGTCAAAGATCAGATAGTTGTAGATATGTGGCATTATTTCTGAGGGCTCTGTTCTGTTCCATTGGTCTATATCTCTGTTTTGGTACCAGTACCATGCTGTTTTGGTTACTGTAGCCTTGTAGTATAGTTTGAAGTCAGGTAACATCATGCCTCCAGCTTTGTTCTTTTGGCTTAGGATTGACTTGGTAATGCAGGCTCTTTTTTGGTTCCATATGAACTTTAAAGTAGTTTTTTCCAATTCTGTGAAGAAAGTCATTGTTAGCTTGATGGGGATGGCATTGAATCTATAAATTACCTTGGGCAGTATGGCCATTTTCACGATATTGATTCTTCTTACCCATGAGCATGGAATGTTCTTCCATTTGTTTGTATCCTCTTTTATTTCCTTGAGCAGTGTTTTGTAGTTCTCCTTGAAGAGGTCCTTCACATCCCTTGTAAGTTGAATTCCTAGGTATTTTATTCTCTTTGAAGCAATTGTGAATGGGAGTTCACTCATGATTTGGCTCTCTGTTTGTCTGTTATTGGTGTATAAGAATGCTTGTGATTTTTGCACGTTGATTTTGTATCCTGAGACTTTGCTGAAGTTGCTTATCAGCTTAAGGAGATTTTGGGCTGAGACGATGGGGTTTTCTAGATATACAATCATGTCGTCTGCAAACAGGGACAATTTGACTTCCTCTTTTCCTAATTGAATGCCCTTTATTTCCTTCTCCTGCCTGATTGCCCTGGCCAGAACTTCCAACAATATGTTGAATAGGAGTGGTGACAGAGGGCATCCCTGTGTTGTGCCAGTTTTCAAAGGGAATGCTTCCAGCTTTTGTCTATTCAGTATGATATTGGCTATAGGAACACTTTCACACTGTTGGTGAGACTGCAAACTAGTTCAACCATTGTGGAACTCGGTGTAGCGATTCCTCAGGGATCTAGAACTTGAAATACCATTTGACCCAGCCATCCCATTACGGGGTATATACCCAAAGGATTATAAATCATGCTGCTATAAAGACACATGCACACGTATGTTTATTGCGGCACTATTCACAATAGCAAAGACTTGGAACCAACCCAAATGTCCAACAATGATAGACTGGATTAAGAAAATGTGGCATATATACACCATGGAATACTATGGAGCCATAAAAAATGATGAGTTCATGTCCTTTGTAGGGACATGGATGAAGCTGGAAACCATCATTCTCAGCAAACTATCGCAAGGACAAAAAACCAAACACCGCGTGTTCTCACTCACAGGTGGGAATTGAACAATGAGAACACATGGACACAGGAAGGGGAACATCACACACCAGGGACGGTTGTGGGGTTGGGGGAGGGGGGAGGGAAAGCATTAGGAGATATACCTAATGTTAAATGACGAGTTAATGGGTGCAGCACACCAACATGGCACATGTATACGTATGTAACAAACCTGCACGTTGTGCACATGTACCCTAAAACTTAAAGTATAATAATAATAAAATAAAATAAAAATAAAAATAAAAAATGCTACTTCTTTCCTGCTTGAGCGCACACTCTCATATTTCAGTGGAAAGAGGTAGAGGTGTCTTTCTGAGCCATATTTTTCTCAGACTAGCAGAGTAAAAGAGCAGAACACAGTTTTGTTTTTGGAGAAAAACATTAGTTACTTCAAGTAATTTTCCTACTTCAGTCAGTTTTTAATGTTCTAAATTCAAGCCTTTAGAATGTCCAAGAGCTGAGCTATTATCCTAACTTTATGGATGAAGAAACTGTGCATAAAACCAGTTGAATGGCAAAGACATGCAGGTGGTTAACTGCGGTACTCGAATTTGAAATCTGAACTCTGTTCATATGATTAAAGATCACTGCACTTCACCATTTCAGTTCCTAGTATACAATATTTTTCTCTTTTCTACAGGTTAAAAATTGGAGCAAGAAGTCAAATAGAATTTCATAGACAGCAAAACTGACCAAAATAGAACAATGGGTGTACCCTCTTTTGACAATATCATCTTTTGGAACATTCTAAGCTGCGCTCAGTTACAGAAATATGTGGTAGCCCTGTCATAATTTCATTAATAAATGACATTGCTCTTGAGTTCCATAGAAGCTCATTGAGACTAGTAGTTTTTGTTATGGTTTTAATTTCAAGATTATTTTTTGAAAGTCAGCATAAGTGTACTTATTAAGAGCCTGGGGTCTAAAATCAGACTTCATGGGTACAAACCCAGAAAAACTACATTAAGAGCAGTGTGTGACCTTCAGCAAATTACCTAACCTCTCTATGATTCAGTTTTTTTCACCTGTAAAATCGGAATAAAATAGCATCCTCCAAAAGGGTTGGTGAGAATCACATGAGTTAATATAATAGAGTCGATTTTCCTAAGCAAATTAATGTAGGAATAAAAATTAAATACTGCACTACTATATGAGTTATAGTAAATTATATGAGTTAATATATGTAAATTCCCAGCATATAGTAAATACAATTTAAGTGGTTGATATTATTATTTTCTATTTTGTGAAATTTGCAATTAACTGAATTATTTGAGGTTTCTGACAATGCTATCTAGAAACAAATAAAACTTTGATGTATTTCATATTAATTATTATGCTCACTTGAAAAGGCCATCCTAAGCAATGAGGTAGCAACAATGAAGGCCAAGTTAAAATGATCTCACAGCCCATAGAGCTTTTTCGCTATCATCGTATGTTGGGTCTGCTTTTTTTAGTAATAAAAGAGTGTGGAAGTGGAGCAAACTTATCTTAAAGATTCAAGTTTACTAAATCCTGACTGTTAAAAGAAGATTGGGTAAGATTAGAAATTTAAAAAAAGATTCGGAGACATTTTATGAAAGATAGTTTAGAAGAAAAAATGGTATCACAACTAAACTAGTATAAGACATACTGCATCCTCTATAATCTGTGAATGCACATTAACATTTTAAAGGATTTGACATTCATCCAGCATATATAAACATGTGTGATTTTATAAATTCATCTTCTCCCAAATGTATATGTGTTTTCTGTGTGAGTATGCATATGGGTAAACCTTAATGAGTAACATTATTAACTGTTCTTCCATAGGATATGTTTTGGGAAATGCTTGTCACCTAGTTTACACCAAGTATTATTTCTTAGTTTAGACTTAATTCCACAATTGAACAGATGGGTTTTTCTGAGGAATGAGGTAGAAAAATGGTAACAGCAACAAACTGAGAATGTTTAGTACATAGCATTTCACTAAGCACTTTCCATCCATCTCATTTAATAGTTAGAACAATATGAAGTCTAAATACCATGTTATCCTCAATCTATAGAGAAAATTTAAATATCCATCCCAAGTTCAAATGGGTAGAAAGAAGTGGAATTTGAACCAAAGCAGTCTAGTTGCAAAGCCTACTCTCTTAGACTGATCTCTATTATTTCTCCAGGTAGAGAAGGCAATGGCAAGAATCAAAAATATCTGACAAACTAGACACTCGGAAATACATTTAGAAAGGAGGATGATCTCAGAGCCACTGGAAGTCATTTACAAAGAAGTCAGCAACCACAGGGAATATGCAACAATGAGAATTTCATAGGAGTTTTATTACTGTGAGACTCTTTTTGTTATTATTAAAGTTTTAATACTAATGGTAACAGAAATAAAAATTTTCAAATATATACATGTTGGAGCGTTACAGATTGGGAAGGAAGAAGAACGAATATATATTGAGCACCTCGTCAGTGTCATGTTCTGTTCCTCACTGACATGCATTGTCTTACTTTACCAATTGATCCTATAAGCTGGGGACGATCCTCCTTGTTTTGTAGAAGAGAAAATTGAAGCTTTAATCTATTAGGTAACTTGTCAATGAATCAAATAATAATAAAGAAACAAATACTAAAAGAGCAGGCAGCATACTGAGATAACGAAAAAGGTCCGTGAGATTATTTTAACTTGGTCTTCATTGTTGCTTCCTCATTTCCTTAGGATGGGCTTTTCAAGTTGGCATTATAATTAATACTAAATAAATATTCCAAAGTTTATTTGTTTCTAGACAGCCTGGCCAGAAACCTCAAATAATTTCACTTAATTGCAAGTTTTACATTCAGATGGGACTGACTGAAAGTTTCTCCTATAACACAGGTGAGAAAGTGGGGCATATGGGAAACTGCTTGACTCATGACTGAGAGGAACCCCAAGAAGCAGAGGAGGTGTTAGCCTACAAAGCAAGTAAAAGTAGATTTACTATGGGACTCGCTGAAAGTAAGGAATGAAGGTGTGGAAATTGATGTAGGTGTGAAATTTTAAAAATGCCTCCTCAAGCAGATAAAATGCAAAAAGTCACCCAATTTGCAGAAGCATAAATTGCAATATGACAGTCCTTTCACTGCTAATATAGTGTCATCCTAGGATGTAGTATCAGGTAAGTAGAGTATGGCTAGTTTCTCACCTTCCATCCTCTGCTAGATACCTTTGAACAGGTCACAAACTTAGCAATGACAAGAGTGCCCCTGGACATGAGGAGCCAACTTAAAATTTACAGGTGAACCCACTAAGGCTTTTACCATAGAAGGATCACCTTCAATGATAGAAACAGTTCTTACCACCATTTCAGGGCATATAGTCAGCTTTTTCCACGGATGCTTTGCACAGGTCCTATTACTACACCTATATGGTATATTTTAAGGGTGAAACAACTACATACAAATAAAAGCTAACTTTATATTGGAAGGTGTATTGTGCAATGGAAAGGTGACCTCAACTGTACTCAGTAAGAGTGATATAAAATCATAAATCCTAGCCACAGCTGCAGTATATTAGAAGCTACACATTACATTTGTAAACAATTGCAAATCCATTCTGGGGACAGTGCTGAGTGACCTGGTTTTAGGTGCTGTAAGGGACAGCATTGGAAACATGTATTTAAGGATACACTGCTAACTCCTTAGCTACAAGAAGAAAAGCCGTATGTCAATTGGCCAGCCATACACATCCCACGTTTTATAGAAATTCTAAAAAGGAGGCACATTTGTAATTTATATTTTAATGTTGATTAATCACAGATATATTAAATTTTTACCCATTTTGTTTTAATATATACAAATGCATATAATAACATATTTGAGAGCTTTTATAAATTGGTCGTTCCCCCACATTGATTACATGACCAGTTGGCTTTTCATGCCTTATAAAATCACTACTCATTCTCTCTCATTTTATAATATGCATTATTTTTTGAGACTCACATTGGATCAAGATATTTCATCTAAAATTTGCCATAGATCTTTCAATACATTCTGTTGCCTGGGGTATTGAATTTGATGAAACATTCCTCCTGAGTAGAAAACAAAAACAACTGTAAACAAAAATCAGGTACAGAAAGCTTCAGATTATTGCTAGAAGGATGTCAATATAAAAAACCCACTAAATTTATTATTAATTTTAAAACTCCCTAGAACTAATGTCAATATTATTATTTTGCCTATTAATCTCAGATAAACAAAACATGTCACAACATCTACCATCCCTTGCTGGTTTATTATTATATTACTTATATTAATAAAATACTCATAAATAAAATAGTAAAACATTCATAAGATTCTAATCAAATATTGAATTTATGCACAATTTTAGCCTCTGGATTTCAGATATTCCCCTAGATATTTCCCCTGCGGTGATATTGTTAGTAGCACTGTCTATTACTTTTGCCAATTCACTCTGATATATGTCTTCAGTTTACCCAAGTGCTTCAAAATGAGTATAAAGAAAAATTTTCTATTTCATAAAAAAGGGTTTTCAAAATTACCTTTACAAAATATCAGAAACATTACACTTACATTCTAGTCAAATTCTTACAATGGAAAACTGCTCACAAAATGAAAGCTATATTTTTCTGATAATTTTCCCAACGTATTTCACATTCATTATCATAATAATTACATTCATTTCTTCATTCATTCCTTCAATATCTCTTCTTCAAAACACACACTTTATGCCAACTTCAGGAAGAATAAGAGTAGGACTTAATGTCTAGAAACCAATTAAACATGTTAAATTTAATAATGTAAACAACATGTTAAAGGGATTACGAAGAGCTGAGGGAGTCGGTCTATAGACCTAGTATAGCTGAGGGAGAGAAAATGGCTGAACAAGGAGCACGCATCTTGGAATGGTTTTCAAACAATTTTTACTTACACAGCACTAATATCTGCACATGCTTTTAATTACTTTATATAGCTTGTCCTTTTAAAGTAAATCTGGAGTTCCCTTTTCATAACTATCTATATATTTCTTGATTATCACAATTTTCTTCCTAAAACCAGGAGGTAAGATAGACATTGACAAGATTATTGCCATTGAGTTATGACATTTTAAACTGCATATTTTATATATATATATACATATATATATTTAAGAGCATTGCAGTAAGAAAACTTTAAAAATGAATAAAAACCACATTCCACTATGGTTTAATTAGCAAAAAATAGTCACAAAAGCTCACCCCAAATATCCGGAGCAAAATGGAAACTACCCAAGAGTCTCATTAGAGAAAGGGAATTATACAATATAAACCCCCTAAAGACCTTTGTGGTTTTATGGTTGTGCTTTTGTCTTAGGTTTCATTTTGAGACTCAGTGTGAAGGTCTGAGGGTTCATTGTCTCTCCTTGATCCCTCCCCACCACTGAGTTCTATTAGATATTTTCTATTTCCTCCCAAATGGAGCTCTGGAGTCTTAGGGATGCTTATCCTTACAGGCAGCAGAGTCAGGACTGGTGCAGACACTCTTCCACAGGCCAATATATCATGTTCTTGCTTGGTGTTCTCAAGAATTTAGAAAAATTAAAAGTGGAGTTAAAGAATTTAATGGCTTGTTGACAGCACCATTCTTCACAATAGCCAAGAAGTGGAAGCAACCCAAGTGTCTATCGATGGATGAATGGATAAACAAAGTAAATAAAATGTGGTATATCCATACAACGGAAAATCATTCCACCTTAGAAAGGAAGGACATTCTGACACATATCACCATGTGTAGGAAACTTAAGGACATTATGTTAAGTGAAATAAGCCAGTCACAAAAGGACAAATACTGTTTGATTCCACTTATATGAGGTACCCAGAGTAGTCAAAGTCATAGAGACAGAAAGTGGAATGGTGGGTGCCAGGGGCTGGGAGAGGAGGGAAGGAGGAGTGATTGTATAATGGGTACAGAATTTCTGTTTTACAAGACAAAAAGAGTTCTGGAGATGGATGGTGGTGATAGTTGCACAAGAATGTGAATGTACTTAATGCCACAGAACTGTATAGTTACAAATGGTTAAGATGATAAATTTTATGTTATATATATATATATCTTATAATTAAAAAAGAATTTAATGGCTTGATGAATTCTTTAAAAATATCTGTTGAACTTCCTATATACACAAACACACATATGCACACACACATAATGCAGGTCTATAATAATAGAAATCAGAAATTTTATCTGGTATATGACAAGTTAAAATTATATGCAATATGATTATGTAACTCATAGCCAAAATTATGAAAATAACTATAATGGGATTGTTTTGCATAGCAATTGTGTATATTATGTCATTACATTATAATGTAATTTGTAATAATATTTTCTTTGATTGCTCTCAGGTATGCTATTTAAAAGTTATTTTATATTAAAACATCAGTACTTATAAGCCAGCTTAATTTGTAGATTTATCTGAAAATCATTATTTTAAACGCAAAGTCAATACAGTAAAATGGTCAAAATTATTTGTTCAAAAATATTTAAAATCCAACATGTAGGTGGAGTAATCCAAGTATTTAAGACGCAACAGCTTTATACTGGTCCTTAGCATAGACGATGATTTGCTCCTGCCTTAGTCTCCTGTCGTGTTTCCTGCTACATATTCCAGCTACACTCATTTCTTGGCAGCAGTATTGTAGTTTTCAACTTTTCAATGTCTTTGCACATGCTAGGCTTTCACAACACATTTTTCTCCCTTTGTATATCTGGGAAAAGACTCCAAATAATGCTTTAAATTTCAGTCCATTAATGCCTCCTTTGGGACATCTTTCCTGAACTAGCCTTTGTCTCATTCTCCATAACTCTGAAATAGCATTATTTACCTTTGGAATGAGGACTCTTTGGGGATGGGAATTATTATCATTTATTATTTTACTGATTTTTTTTCTAATGCCTACTAAAGTACTCTCCACATTAGAAATTCAATTAGTCTTGAGGAATTAAAATTAGTCAACGGCCCATATTTGAAAATCACATTAATTCATCTTGAAGTATAAGTTAATATCTATTATTGAAGTAATTGTCTAACCACCTAATTCCTTTTATGGTACTGTTTTTATGATTGCTGCAACATAACTTTTAATAAGAATAGTTAGGTAGAAAAGCTACATTTAGAGAGGAATGTTATTTCTGCAGTGGCAGTGTTTTATGGCAAGTGCATGGGATTAGAAGGCAAGAAAGCAGGATTCTTGCCCCTCCACTTTTACCTCTACTTCCTACGACTTTCTATTTCCTTATCTGTGAGATGAAGCAGTTCAGTTAGATGACTTCTCAAATTTTTGCAGCTCTGTGATTCTAACAATTGGTAATTTGCCCATCTCTCACTCCCTCTGCCAACCTGAATTGGACCAGTTTACTATTTTCTAAAAATCCAGGTTTTTAATACCAAAAGATGTCTGAATTACTAATATGCTACTTGTGTTCATATTATTGTATATAAGAAGCTTCTGAAAAACCTGTTCTATTTTTATTTCAAAAACAGTACAAGTGAAAGTGTAGTCTCTCTTTCATGATGCCACCATGGAGGCACAGATTTCAGGACCCCTGCAATAGGAAAAGGTAGCCAAGGGTCTTACATGACATTGAATATGCTTTTTACTTGGAAACACAAAATCACCTCCACTCACGTTTTGTTGGCCAAAGCAAGTCATATGATCACCAAGGAGATGAATGCCCAGAAAGAGACAAAACAAGAACAAGAATCCTGATCTATCACATATTCAAAAAAAAAAAAAAAAAAAAAGGACATTCTTTTGTAACTACTCCTTTTCCCCTGACCTAATTTGTGGATAATATACCATGGCACTAAAAATATTGCGCTTATTGAATTCAATAAGTTTTTGAATTCAATTTTGTGAACAGACCACAGATCTTTTAACAAGTTCTCTCCTCTACCACTACTCCATGCAGAAAATAAGGTTGACTCCTATTTTTCTATTCTGCAATATATTGTTCTAGAACCTCCTAGAAATGACATTTTGATGTCAGAGATAATCCACATTTAATTTTTTGATCGATTCTTTACATTTGGCCTGCAAAAAGTCTATCAATTTAATAATTTATTCATTACAGACTGAGGTTTATAGTGTACCTACTGTATATAAAACTTAACCTGGAAGTTTTGGCTTCAAGGCAGAATATGACATACTTATTGAAATGGTATGCATAAAGAGGGAAAGTATAGTAACACAAAGAAAGAAAGAATTTACTGAGCTGTGAAAGCGATGGACACAGAAAGTTCTAAACAAAATGAAACAAAACAAAAGCGGATTTATCTCAGCCTCTAACAAGAAGTAAAGTTTAAAAGGCATTGGATTATGAGAGGACTACCTAGATGATAGAATCAACATGATCAGAAGAATAGTGACAAGAAATGTTGAGATGTATTTAGAAAAAAAAATTGACCATTTGAACTAAAATAAAAATGTGTCTTTCTTTTTCTTTTTTAAATAAACATAGAAAAAAAGCAGGAAGAACATCAGGCTAAAATATACAGAAAATTTAAGGTCGGCTTAAATATGTAAAATATCTATATGTTTCATTGAAACTTTTGGCAGTGACATACAGAAAGGAAAGGGAGAGTGAAAGCTACCGTCAAAGTTTGGAATTGATGCCATAAGGGGAAAAATTTTAGTAGGGAGGTTGGCAGAGAAGAGGAAAAGGTAACAGCCACTGTGAAGGATGAGATATTAACAAGCTGAATGAAGGGATGAGGAAGAAATCGATGATGACACTATGGGCTTGAGCCTGAGGAACTAGAAAATATGCAGAGCACTAACTAAAAATACAAATGAGGGGAATATGTGGGTTTCAGGGAAGAACATATAAATTTACCTTTGAAACATTAAGACTAATGGGATAACAAAAATGAAAGTGGACTTGGCAGATGGAAACGGTAAAGGAAATACTGGTCAGAGATGGATATGCACACACACTCTCTTAGTTGTGGTCAGCAACATTGTAGAAATGGATGGAATCTAAGAAATCTAATGAAGGTCCACATTTGGCACATGTGAGGAAGAGGAGGCACCAACAAAAGTATGAAATAATCAAATCAGGGTATGGAATATCTTAGTTATAAAGATCATGCTGCATAAACACGGCTCATTTTTTGTTCTAAATAGAATTTTACAGAAGCAGCCCTGGAATTGCCGTTAGAATGACCCCCAGAGTTTATTGATTAACTTTGCCACTTACCGGCTGTGTAAGCCTAGGCAAGTTTACTACCTGTTCTTAAGCAATCTCATCTGTCCAGCATGAATGATGATGCTAAGTACACGTGTTTGTTATGAGGATACACAACATAATGCACGTAATAGTACCTGGCACCGTTCCTAACAAGTGTTCAATAAATATAAGTTGAATCCAGATACATTGCTTTTTAGTCTAATTGTTTCCACAGTATCTGGTTAATGACTTATATGTAGTATGTGCTAAATAAACATTTGTTGCATTAGGGACTGGGAAAAGATAGACATGAGAACTGCAATGTCAACTGCAATATGATTAAACTCATTGTCCTTCCTGGATTATTCCCTGAAAACATTTTCTCAGTGGCCTAAAGGTGTTACTAACTTCCTTAGTTCAACATACTCACAAACATTATACTTTATATCTGGCATTATTAATAATTTCTTTAGTGTAAAAGTCATTGGTTCTGATCATTCAGATACGGGTGATTCTCTGCACTTGGAGGCAAATGGCAGCATTGTACTTTTTGGCTGCCATGTGGTTGAAAGAGGGTGAGTGACTAGCTTAGGATGGATGTTGTGGGAATAAGTGACATCTGTGGGTGTCCAATCAACCTGATTCTTGGAGTCAAGTCATTGTTGCTGCTTTAGAACACTAGGAATTTGTTATATTGTTTTCTTTTCTTTTGTCTTTATTTTTTAAATTGAAGAATAAAAATTGCATAGTTTATGGTAGACAGCATGATGTCTCGATATACATACATTGTAGACTGGCTAAATCAAGCCAATTAACATATACATAACTTCACAAACGTATATTTTTGTAGCGAGAACACTTTAAAATCTACTCTCTTTGCAATTTTCAAGTGTACAGTATATTGTTATTAACTATAGTCACTGTGATGTATGATAGATCTCTTGAACTAATTCCTTCTGTCTAACTGAAATTTTGTATTTTTTTTACCATCTATCTAATCCCCAGCCCACCCCATCCCAGTTTCTGGTACCCAAGATCCTACTCTCTGCTTCTACAAATTTGAAATCCTGAGGTACCATATATAAATGAGCTTCTCAAAAAATCAAAAATCCAACTGCCATATGATCCTGCAATCCTACTGCTGGGTATTTATCCAAAAAAATATAAAATCAATATGTTGAAGAGATTTCTGCACTCTCATATTTATTGCAGCATTATTCACAATAGTCAAGCTACGGAATCAACTTAAGTGTGTATCAATGAATGAATGGAAAAAAATGTGGTATTTGCACACAAAGGGATACTATTCATCCTTAAAAAAGAGGAAAGCCTGTCATGTCTAAGAACAGATAAACCTGGAGGACATTATGTTAACTGAATTAAGTCAGGCACGTAAAGAGGGGTTTTGTTTTTTTTTTTGTTACTTCAGCATAACTTATTCCATAATATAATACTATACTCAGCCTATTGTTTAGAAAGTCCTTTCCAGATTCCCTCACTTGAAAACCTCAGCACCTTCAGTAGCACTAGGACTAGCATATCATTTGCACGTTCACACTTTAAGAATGAGGTAAGGCACTAAAACAGGCTACTGTATCAGAAACCAACTAGCATAAAAAAAGAAACAATGTGAACATGTTGCCATATTTTTAAGTAGTCAGCAAAGTTGATTCCTTAAAAATCTAAACAGGAGGCTAAAAAGAGGTTTTCTACAAGCAAGTTCTTTCTGTTACTGCATTTTTATTTCTTGCTTCTGTGAAGTTTTGTTTCTGATAGATGACTACTGTATTCTCATACGGATGCAGAGAAGAGGACTGGTATTAAAGCTGATGAGTGATGTTACAGTCAGTAAAGAAACGGTTCATGTTAACTTGGCTGGCTAGTAGATATTTTGGGGAACAAAGTAATTTTTCCTAATAAAAGCTGTCAAGTTGTTTGCTGTAAGAAGTAAAATAAAATCGCATGTACTACATAATTGCCAAATCCTATTGTACTCAAATATCCTATCAGATACCTACTACTTTAAATAAATGCCTTCTGAACTAATTCTTTACCAAGTTTGGGAACCATAAACCAGGGCAAATATAATAATCAACTTTTACTCAGGCAACTCTATTTCAGATTTTCTACTAAGGTGCTGACTACCTAACTATTATTATGTTCATCTTCTTTGACCCAAGTCATATTTAAGTGAATGTGTTCACTGCTGTTATTGGTACCTGACAAAGGGTTGAGTGATGGGGTGTCTGATAGTATTTCCATGGCAGTATTACTACTGGTTGATAAAGCCAGACCTCTAGGGTCCAATTTTCTGAAACTCATGGGGAAAAATAGGAGCTAGAAAATGAACTATCTGGTTACATATTTTTTTCATTGTTGCAAGGAGAGTATTTTCGAGAAAGATTGTGACAGGAATAAAAAGACAAGGACAAGCAGCCCCAAACTGTCAAAATCCTAGCATTTTTCAGCTGTTTCCTGATATATGCCAATGTTTTATGCCAAAAAGAAAAAAAAAAAGCAGAAGAAGAAAAGTTTCTTTTCTCAAAGATGATGTCAACATATCTGATGCATTGTGTGAGGAAAAATGTAGATGCTATAATTTATTGTTTGTTATTAATTTCAAGGACAGATTAAATTTCCTCATAATAGGGCAGAACACCCTGACACAAACGGTCTGCTAAGTACTTATTGACACAAAGTTGAAAAGCAACTCTTTCATCTAGAAAGACAGCTCTCTTTCATCTACAGCACTAAATCAAATTATGAAGTAGCTCCTACATTCCAGGCTCTGCTCTAGTTGCACAAACTTGGAATTTCATTCTCTACCATCTCCCTGTGAAGTTGTTATTATTGCTGTCATTCTGTAGGAAGAGAAAACTGTGTCTTAGGTTCGGTCCTTTCTTCAACATTGCATGACTAAGAAGCAGTGTCACAGTGCTTTTACATTTGGTTTTCTGTCTGACTCTAAAGGGATGAGCTCTCCATTATAGCCCAGCTGCCTTCCTCTCCCAACAACAAACACTAATAAATGAAAAAGTGAATCACAGAGAGAAAGAATTTGAAAAGAAAATGAGATGAGAAAGGTGGAAAAAAAACATGAGAAAGTTTGGTTGCCTGAGATTGTTTCAAAATGGAGGAGAAGAGATGAGCAATTTTGTCTCAACTTGCCAAATTAAGCAAGGTCAATTAAAGGCCATATCTTGCCAAAAGAAAGCTTACTGACTGGGCATTGGCCTATCCAATCCGTAAAAGGTTGGCAAAAATTATTGTGGGAAAGTCACTTAATACAGAAATAGCTCCTGGCTAATTTAGAGAAAAAACAGTTAGAAAGGATATGACAGCCTCCTTTTCTTAAATATTAGGTAGAATTTATTATGAGACTTAATTTCATAATATCTAATGTAGCCGACTTTTAAACTAGCTAAAGCTTAACAAGAATTTTAGTGAATTTTTTTAAAGAGACCCTCATGATCTGGACTGCTATTTATTTTGTATTTGATGTATGAGGATTTTTGATTTGGGGATAAAATTGTCTTTCTGGATTCAACTCATGAGAGAGTGCTGGGTTCTAGAACTGTTTACTTTCTGTATGGCTTTATATACATTCTTTGAGTTCCTGTGCCACTTTTAACTTATTTGTAAAAAGGGGAGAATACAATGCTTTAAGATTTTATTAGAATAAAATTAGATAATGAATGCCATGACATTTTCCAAATAATTCTATGCAAATGAAAATGGTGTTTATAATCTGTGTGCTTCCAGTTTAGTTTCTTATACCAATAGAAGGTTCAGTTGTATTATTATAATATTGGTCACTTCAGTGACTCCTCTAAGTTTTCTTCCTCTTTAACCACTCCTTTCTTAGGTAATTTTGACAATTGAATGAATAGGAGCTTGTAGGTTTTCTACTTATCATTCTAAATTTGTTGTAATAAAAATATCATGGATTTTATAATCAGACAGGTTATAGGTTCTAGAATCAAATAAACCTGCAAGTAAATTTCACTGCTACTTCTTAGCTCTGTGATGGCAGACACATTTAGCCTCCCCAAGCTCATTTCTTCATTTATATATTGGAAGCACGAGAATTTGGAAAGATCGCATACATAAAGACAATGGTACACTAAGACTAGCTGCAGTGTATTTTTCTTTATTTCTATCAGTTTCGCATTTCAGCTAAGTCCAGCAGATGTACTTTCTTTTCACATGATTTTGCTATGTAGGCCTGATTGACTGATTGACTATGGTGGTTTAAATCAATTGTGAATAAACAACAATGTGGGTAGGCCAATGAATACCCAGGTACCTGAAGGGAAGAAGCATGCCAGATTTCCCCTTTTGCCCTAAGTGCTTTTTTGTGTTTCTGGAATTGACAAGCAAATTCCCTTTTTGGAATGGTCAGTTGTGAGGGCTTAACTTGCTTTATGCCACCAGAAGCCGACTAGCCAGGAAGACAACCAGTCACAGCTGAGCTCCCAGGGTTTCTTGGAGCATGTGGTTGGCATAGCAGCCTAATTCTTATTATCTTATCCATGGAGTTAATAGGAGGCTCATTAGTGACAGATACTCTGTGTTTGCCTTGCCAAAAACAAATGGGCGTATTATTTTTAAAGATTTGTTCAATGATGTATCTTCCAACTGACAATTATCTATTTTTTTTTGTCAAGCTTTAATCTTGGCACTGAGGATTTTTAAAAATATAAGTAAATGAAGGTCACTGCTTTCTATGAATATCAAATTTGTAATGAAGGAGGTGCAGACATGCAACTGTTTTACAACCAGGATGAATGCTAGATGTGTAACAGCATATGATTAACCCTGCCCAGGCTGTGGAGGAGGCAGACTTCTCAGATAAAGTTAATTTGTTGGACCCAGATTCTAAAAGTCACAGTAAGGGAACAGAAAATCTAAAATTAAACAAAATGCATACAGGCTAGGTTTCAATTTTCTAATGAGCCAGAAGATAATACATTTGCTAGGAAGAACGAGAACAATGATTTTTATACATGTTTCCCCTTACCTCTCTGTAGATTCCTAAGATTGACCCAATGTTCACGTCTTGTCTTAAAATATAATTCCCTACCTATATGTGACGAGTATAGACCAGTTCTCTGGTATTTTAGAGCTTGTCTGTTCTAAGCCACACAGCTTATTTTTAAAGCTGTTAGGAAAGTGTGAGGGATGCTTGCCAAAAGTGGCGATTCATCCTGCCCAGACACAGGAAGGCTTGACTCTGCCAACGCCAACCATCATCTGGGTTATAGTGAGACTCTTTCTGTGTCACACTCAAAGTTCCTTTAGTCTCAGCACTCACTTTTATCAAGCCAACTTTGTCAGCAGCGTTTTGAGAGGATGCAAGTATAAAAATCATGGGCTCATTACAAAGAGTTTTATGGGGGAGGCCATATATTCATAATAACTAAACAGGAACTGTTTCCAGTGCTTTTCATAAGAATTTATTTATTCTTCACAACCACCCTATGAATTATATATGATGATTGTTTTCATTTTACAAATGGGGAAACTGAGAGACAGGGAAGTGAAGTACTTTTGCTAGTTTCACTGTCAGGCCATTGGGCTCACAATGAAGTCAGGTACTTATCATCCCCACACCGTGCTTCCTCTGCACAGATACAGATGAGTTGCTAAAACTGCTGCTCAATAACTCAAATACCAACCTCCAACTTCAGAAGTCAAATAAAATATACCAGAGACTTTGTATTAAAGATAATGGATGCCATGTTTTTCAAACTTATCCAATGATAATGATCACCTAGGGAGCTTAATAAACATACAGATTCCAGACACCTCTCCAGACCTAGAGAAACAATCTCCAGCGAGAGATGAAGACAAAGCGACAGTTTACAAGTGCCTCCAGAACATTTTTATTATCAGTTAAGTTTGGCAAACACCAAATGAGGTAATTTATAAAAAAATCTTTAAGACAATGCTTCGCCACTTTAATGTGGACAAAGTCACCTGGAGATCATATTAAAATGCAGCAGTGGGGCCTGTGATTCTGCATTTCTAACAAGCTCTTAGGTTGTGCCAATTCTGCTGATACATGGGCCACATTTTGATTAGCAAGAATCTGGGAAAAGACTCAGCTGTCTAGGATACGGGATTCATTTACTGTTAGCCATAATCTTGGCCTTTTTAATCCTAGAACGTTTGTAAAAAATGAAAATTCCAGTGTCTACTCTTATAGATTCTGATTTGATCTCAAGTGATTTGATTCTGATGCAGATGGTTCTCAGTCCCACTTTCCATTGACAAACATGGAACATGCTGTGGAAATCAAAGCACTGTAAAGGTGGAAAGAACAGCAGTGTGCCGTTATATAAGTCATTCAATCCCTTGGTTTTATCACCCACAACCTGGCGAGAATATTATGCGCCTTTATAGAGTTGTTAGGATAAAATGAGATAAGACATGAAAGCAAATAACAGCTGAGCCACCCTATTGAAGGGGTCAAAGGAAATAGGATATGGATCAAGCAAAGAACCACTTTCGGCCAAAACAGCAGAAAAGCTTTCCTATATTTTCTTGATTCTTAGGCTATAAAGGCAATTTACAAAATCACTACATTCACTCTGTCCGCTTACTAGCTAGACAGAACCAATACCTGTCCATTATTATAAAATTATACTCTCTCGCTCGCTCTCACTCTCTCTCTCACTCTCTCTTCATATATGTGAATTTTATTCTCATAAACTTATACATATATGTGCATATATATGCTTGTATTATATAGGTATATATATATATATGCATGCATACATATATTTGTGCATATATGTATGTTTGCAGATATGAAATATAAGTGATTATCAATATGAAATATGCCCATATGCATATATAGATAAATTGTATAGCTTCCTTGTGAATCTAAAGACACATGTAATATAGCTAACCTTTAAAACAATGCTAACATAGCTCCTACAATATGACATTTTAGCAACATGTTTTTAATAATACGTGTTCTTAAATGTTAAGCTGATTCATGTTATAGTCCCAACTTTTAGATCTCAAGTTCTACTTTAGAATATCAATAGCAATATGGAAAGATACAGGATTTTATTGTAAAATTTTCTAAGGAATTATAGTGGTCTGCTATTATCACTGTGCCTTACCCTGCTTGAAAGTTTATTACTTTTTAAAGGGAGGGGTTCTTCAGCTTCTTTCTTGGAGCATGACTTATTGGATAAGAAAAAAAAAAAGAGAAAAAAAAAACCTTCAAAGTGCTATCTCTCACAGCCTGTGGCAAGGACAAGGTTTAGGTCAATGCCTATTACAGAAGCAGTAAAAATACGAGGATTAAAAAGAAAAGACACACACTGTATTCCTTTGGGTGTATCTAGAAATTTAAAAATGTGGATTAGGTACAAACAGTGCAAATATGAAAATTACAATCAAGTGAATAAGCTTTCCATATGTTTAATGTTGTGTATTTATCAGAGCCTTTCTGATTAAGTATGATACATATTTATTGAATTATAGAGAGTCATAATATGGAATGTAAGGTATAGTGCATTCTGGCACATTCTGAGAGTGAATTGTTTCAATGTAGTCTATAAAATTATGTTGCCTTTTGGAAATTAGGTGACCAAAATAATTTGAGAACTACTAGTTACATTATGAAATTTAAAAATCAGATCTCTTTGCTTCTTTACAATTTAGCCAAGGGACACTGAAAGTTAACCCACAACTTGCCATGTTTTAATGTCCAGAACTATACTCACTTTCAAGGTTGATGTGTTTTAAGACTTACATGATGGTATGGCACTTCAAGTAGAATTATATTTGTTAAAACTTTACAAGTTTTTTTTTTCTTTCTGTTCCCCACTAAGGGAAAGATTCACTGTAAATCTGTGTAGCTGTATTTCCTTTTGTAAACTAAAATAGTTTAGTCTTGGATTATAACTGGAATAGTGTGATATAACAGAGTTATTGACATATTTGAATAAGTTACTTTTATCCAGATGCCTCTTAAATATAGGACAATAAATCTATATCAAAAACTGGGTACTAAAATATGTATGTGTGTATCCCAAATAAATACATTCCTAAGTAAAAACAAAATCTCTTTTGGCATGTATGACTTAGAATCTGAATAACTGGTTGTTTATGGAAACATGCAATACATAATTTAAGACAGAAAAAAAGGAGAGATGAATGACTTAGATATAGGCATATTCATGTTATGGTTTATTAGGGAACAAAATCTGCCTGTCTTCATGTTTGTATTTATAATTATATCAGGCTTAACAAGCAGGAGTAAAGTTCAACATAAACAAAAACATAATTGCTTCTTTTTCTTTCCAATATCTGAACATTAAGACCATAGGAGGTTTGCAGTTGCACATTGAAATAACCACATCATCATAAAGACTCCTTATTTCTAACTGGTAAATGTCAGTCTAAATTAGATCCTATGCTACATGGATTATTAGTGTTTATGCTTCTATTGCTGACTAAGTACTATACTAATATAGACAAATGGTTATTAACTTTGAATTAGTTCAGGGGGTCACTTAATTGATTATGAATATAGGCAACAAGCCATAGTCATATTCACAGTATCTGTTTTGGTCACTAAAAGAAATCATAGATATTTTCGTACCAATTAATATTGCCACAGATACCTTAATATACCATTTATATTCATCACTATTTCAAAATTATAGCATTGAATACACACATTGTTAGGTTTTTTAGTGGAACACATATACTACTGTATCTCAAATTTGTGATATAGATTACTTTGTACTCCCTACACATTTTAATTTTATGTACATTAAAACATTATTTCAAACAGTCCAGACTGCTAAAGGAATTCACAAAAGATTAAATGCACCTGTCTTAAGCAGGAGTCAGGTCATGTCACTGCACTCCTGAAAACCCTCCAAAGGCTCCCCATTGGCTTGACTCATAGTGAAGTTCTGTAGCCTTTTGGATTCCACCAACATTAGCCCCAGACACATCACTCTGTTTCTCAAACTTATTAAGCACACCCCCAAATGGGAGCCTTTGCACTTGCTCTTCCTTCTGCCTGGAATTATTTTCCCCAATATATGCATAATGTACTCATCTGCATTCATCTAGACTGTTTTCAAATGTTGCCTTCTCTTTTAGATCTATGCTAAGTATTTTATTCATTATCACATTCTTCCATACAATCTTGCTTCCCTTATGCTGCTAATTATACTACATAATTTACTATCTTTCTTTTACATCTACCCTCTCGTAGAATATAAATTCATCAGAGCAGGAATTTGTATCTTCTTTTTTTTCCTGTTTTGTTCACAACAGTATCAACACATTTTAGGTGATCGATAAACATTTGTGGAACAAAAGAATGATATGTAAAAGTAAATGGCACTTTCAACATGGCAAGAAAACAGAGTAAATTGCCTACATAACAGTAAATTAGCCCATTTTTAGAACTGCTAAATGTAGAACCTGAGAAGTTAGGCAGAAAGTTGATGTTATTCCTTTAGCATACTTGTCAACTGAAAGTGTCTATGGACAATGTATTAATTTCCTAGTGCTGCCATAAAACATTACCAAATACTTGGTGGCTTACAAAAACAAGAAAAATTTATACTGTCACAGTTCTGGAGGCTAGAAGTACAAAATCAAGGCATTAGCAGGGACACACTCCCTACAAAAGCTCTAGGGGAGAATACGTCCTTGCCTCCTTCAGTTTTTGGTGGCTTTTGCATTCCTTAGTTGCAGCAGTATTAACTTCAATCTGCCTCCTTCTTCACTTGGCCTTCTTCCCTGTATGCATTAAATCTCCCCCTGTTTTTTTTTTTTCTTATAATAATAGCAGTCATTAGATTTAGAACCCACTCTAATTCCAGGATGATTTCACCTTGAGAAAAGACCCTATTTTCAGTTAAGGGCATTTTCACAGGAACTGGCAGTTAGGATTGGACATGTTTTTTTGTGAAACAATTCATGTCAGAAGATTTAAAAAAAATCTTGAAATTTCTGACTAAAGAAACTGAATATGTTTATTTATCTTTGTCTCCAGAGAAGATTTATGCCTTCCCAATGCTTTCATGGAATTACAGGCTTTATTTTTCTGGAGGATCTTCTAAGTGATTTTAAGGAAAACAAAATGATTTGTAGCTAGAGGTAAACTATCTACAAACCTGGAACTATTACCTGATACTTTCCCCCCTGGAAAAAATGTGGTAGGAAATGTCTAATGAATGGATATCACTTTCTTTCTATAGGTGCAATAGTTCACTTGTAGTTAGCCACATGGAGGTACCAGAGCTAGTAAAGTCATCTACCTGTGAGGTTTGCAATGGCCATGATAAGGGAAGCATTAAATTAGAGTGTAAGTGCTCAATGGCTGAAGGAAACTTCTCACATTTATTATCTATCTATCTATCTATCTATCTATCTACATATATCCATTATCTTATATCTATCTATAGAAACATTTATTATCTATATATCTATCTATAGAAACATTTATTATCTATATAACTGTCTATATATTTAATATAATATATTAATGTACATATCTTTTTGGCAATCATGCCAAAAGAAATAATATATGCTTAATTACTTGATCTAAGTGCATAAAAGCACCTAGTTTAAAGAGTTGTCCTGGTGTTAAAAAATAAAATAACAAGCCCCAAATACTTCACATAGTACCTGACACATAATAAAGATTCAACATATACTACTCAATATTATAGGCTATCGCTATTATCAGAAGTGATACATGTAAATTTTTAATTTTTGATTCAAAATCGTAAATGTGCAAGTAAAAAAGAGAATTGGAGAATAAAAGAATTAAAGATGTTAGTTGGCTATGAGCTCAAAATAAGATAAAAATGTAATATAATATAAAAATTAATAAGCCTAATGCATTCTTGGGTTAAATTATTGGAAAAATGTGCCCTAATCGTTGGTGTCTCAACACTACATTTTAATCCAATCACAACTAGAATTTGATGTTGAGTTCTAGGCACAATGTTTTGAGAATGACCTTTTCAAACTATAGGACAACCAGAAAGGTAAAGAAGCTGGGAAATACACCAAAAATAAATAAATAAATACATAAATAAATAAATAAATAAATAATAATAAAGGAGATGAAGGAAGAGGGCATATTTAGCTTGAAAGAGATACATAGAATAAAAACAGCAGCTGTCTTTAATAATTTGAATAACGGTCATTCAGAAAATACTAAAACAAATCCAAACAAAATAAAATAGACTAACCAGGGCATTAAAGTTACAACAAACGTAGAGTTCCACTTAAGAAACACCTCCTAAGTAATAGTACTACTGAGCAGTGAAATTTACTACCTTGTCAGAAACCAAATTTCCATAAGAATGATAACTACTATTCATTGAGGTGATTGGCACAGAGCTAACCCCCCTTTTTTTAACTATTACAATCAAACCCAACAATAATCCTATAAGGCAGAGATTATTATCTCCATACCCTGGAAAAGGAAATATAAATTATTTGCTCTGGTCATCCAAAGACAGATTCTAAAGTTATTATCTTAACCATCTCCATAGTGTTTGTCTTCTATGGTACACTGGATTGATCACATCTGTTGAGAATCTTTTAAAAGGATATCATGCATTCCAGAGTGTAGTACATCTGACTTCTAATTTAGTACATGAAAAATGTTTAAAATGGTTCTAGTAGCAAGAGTAGTTAAAACGTAATATTGAATGTGTAAAAGGATAATTTTTATAACAGAGTATAATCATAACTCTCATCCATATATAAAATAAACGCGTCAAAGATTTTATTCAAGTCATTCATTATTGAGGGAACCGGTAAGATATTGGATGATAAAGCTGGTTGTGATAATTCAAGACCCCCCACATGGAAATAATAAAATAATTTAAAAGTAGATGCAAAACTGATGTGTTCCACAGCAAGAAGGGAAATCATCGTCTTCTGTTAGAACAAAAATTTATTTTCCTGTCTACAAAAGCAGTCATGTGCATTGCTATCAGTTATCTACAATGTACAGAGTTGTAACATAGCTCCGAGATAATGAGAGGTACAGAGACCTATTTGAATCAGAAAACGTAGGAGGGCATGCTTAGAAAATATCTAGTTTTCCAACGAAGACAAGCATTTTGGCCCACTTCAAAGTCTTTCACGATGTTTCCTTCAAGTGTTTATTATTATGATTGTACAAGTTACATAAATTGGAAATCTCAGGATAGTGATAGAAATTTAGCTTTGTGTAGCATGAAAGGTAATGGCAATCTGCAGTAAGCCACCCAGTGTCCTAGTGATGTTTGTATGCTGCATAAGAAAACAAAATAAAACTGACATTTGGTGCTAAGAATTTTACACTTCATAATAACAAAGTATAATTACATTTTCTGTATGTAAGGCTTTGTGCAAATGACTTACTTGCATTATGTCATATAATTTTTCCTACTAGTCATAATAATACAACAGCAGTAGCATCAATAAAAGAAATAATAATAATATTTTCCTTTAGTTAAGTGGTTACTGAAACTCAAGTACTTATTTAAGTATTATCTCTTTTAATCTAAACAACCACTGCTCTGATTTAAGTACTTTTTATCCTCACTTCATTGGTGAGGAAACTGAGAACTAAAGAGTTCAATTAATTTTTCAAGCTCACACAAATCATAAGATGCCAGTCTAGGTCCTCTGAAAACAGTCTTTCATTGTAATTATTACACCATTAAACTAAACTGTCAATCATAATATCAGTGCACTTTGAAGTAAGCTTATTATAAAAGTATTTGTTTATGATGTTCTTAGACACTTAGAGAAATATTAAATATGTTAGGTTTTCAAAAAGTTTCTATAGTTCTATACATCTATCAATATTATATAAATTTTGAAAAAAATTTGCTTAAAAACATAAAAATTTAATAAGAATCCACAACCAAAAATGACATTTCTTCTTCAATAAATCCTACTTGAGGAGCCAACGATAATCCCATGAAAGCAGAGAGCTTTCTCTGACTCACTTATCTTAATAATTGCAGGCCAAATATTCAACCCTGCTATCAATCTCACCTAGCATTCCTTGATGCCCCCTTCCATAGTAATAATTTCAATAGGTTCAAAAAGAAAAGAAAAAATAGACAAAGCTCATGTAGACATTGAAGAGGGGCTCAAAATACATTACCAACAGTAAAAATTTATTTATCTTTGATAAAGTAGCATTATTATTTTTTATTGACTAAATAGGGTTGTAGAATTGTATTATGGTTTGTACCAAAGTAGACAATTCTAAGAGGTCAAGGGTGTTTTTAAAATACCTTTAATATTTCAATATTCTTTAAACTTGATTATTAGCTTGTATAGTATTGTGAATAAGAGTATTGATTATCAGAGATAATTTAATCCAATCACTGCTTTAATGATTAAATATGCCAAATTTATAGAGACTGTTTTAAATTGTCTTTCTTTAGCCATGTAATTGGAGGGAAGTGGTAGCATGGAGAATCCTAAATACTGAATGATTCCAAAGTTTTTTAGAGTTGGCTTTGGGATACATTTCAATTTGGAAGCAGATTTATTTCCTAATTACATTTTGCTTAGGCTAAAATTAAAATAGGCAAATAGTATTCAATATGGAATTGATGTGGCCAAAAGTGTTGTCATTGATAAGGGCAAGCCAGATTGGGCTGTAGATTCTACTACTAACAACACATAACAAAACACGAGCAATATAATGTCAACAAAAAAGAAAGATACATAAGGAGGAAATTTACAGCCTATCCAAGAATATTCAATTGATGGCATCGTTAAGAGTTAAGTCTAACTTATCTTTCATTTTTGCTCTGCTGCTGTTGTCTCTGTCTATGAGAATCTTCCATTTTCACTTATCTCTATCTCATACAATAGTTCAAAGTAGGCTTCATGCCTTACATCATTTGATAAGCAATAACTCTGTAACTTAAATATTGAGTCTCTCTCAGTATTTACGTAGACCCTTTGTAGGTACCATCCTGTTTCCAGAGTGAATTCCAAGATTTTTTTCCCTCCATCCGTGAGGATTGAGGGTGAAGTGTGACATTCTCTACTGTTACCTCCCAAAGAATCCCCACTCTGACTTTGACTACAATTTCACGTCCTTCCTGCAATACCAACTCACGTTACAAAATCTCAAGACAAATCTCACACTCAGTGTATTTCTGAGATGTTCACAATAGCTTCAGGCTTTTATGTACTTAAACTTAAGTTCTTGGCCTGGCGCGGTGGCTCACGCCTGTAATCCCAGCATTTTGGGAGGTCAAGGCAGGTGGATCACCTGACGTCAGGAGTTCAATACCAGCCTGGCCAACATGGTGAATCCCCATCTCTACTAAGAATACAAAAATTAGCTGGGCATGGTGGCCCTTGCCTGTAATCCCAGCTACTCAGGAGGCTGAGGCAGGAGAATCACTTGAACCTGGGAGATGGAGGCTGCAGTGAGCTGAGATTGTGTCACTGCACTCCAGCCTTGGCAATGGAGCAAAACTCCATCTCAAAAAAATTAATTTCTTGCAATTATGCAATTATGCAATTATCGTATATGAAATACCACATTTAGAAAGTCAATGAAAATAATTTATCCAACAAAAATTATTTTATTTCAAATAGATCTAGAAATTAACAGGTATCAAAGGGCTACCGTGGGAAAGTATGGGTCTAGATGTTTAATTACGGACAATTGGATGCAGAGAAAGACTGGAAGGTTATGAAGAATAAGAAAAAAAACATCCTTTTGGTTGATATCATGCTGAAATGGAAGTTATGTTTGCCTACTGAACGTAAGTATATCAATAAAAACTTGATTATCATACCACACATTGGGCTCAATTAAACATTAGTGAGAATCTTCAGTTTTCTAAATCATCCTTAAAATTTATGCATCTAAATCACAGATCTAGTTTGCATATAGATATTAATAGACAGGTATTTACAAATATCCTTAGGCCTCACTAGCCATACTCATGAAAGGGACCTAAACCATATTGACATCTTCCACCCTGACTTACCCATCACCTGGCAGCTGACTAACCACAGTGATTATACAGCAGTTGTAAACTGGAACCTGTTGGTGAGAGGAATTTCCTTGACAGAGGCAGCCTGGAAACAGATATAAAAAGATTGCGGCAGATATAAAGCAGGCAGAGCTGCCTTTAAGCGGCCCTCTTGTTAACAACTATGCTTGCCTGAGTTACACATCTGCTGATGAGGCTGTCTGCATGTTCCCCGAATCCCAGGAGGAGAACTAAAGTCAAACACCTGGCTAAACAAAGCATAGTAAAAAGCTGGATATTTAATGCAACGAATAGCAAAGGCACGTCCCACAGGACATTATTGCTGACAGTAGACATTCCCCGAAGCAAAAAGATATTGAGAAAGGGGACACAGTGAATTGAAGTTACATAGGTGCTCCTTCCTATCCTTTAAATTTGCCTCTGGGATTTGGCCACCTTAGACCCAACAGACTTTAATTATAAAAATTATCTATGTGACTAATAAGTGGTGTGTTAGTGTGTGTACTTGTGAGGTGAGGAAACATTTAAGATTTTCTAGACTGCTATTTTAGGTCTTTTGTATTTTGCAGTCATCTCTATGAAGTCTTGAATTACAAAAGATAGTATTTGCTTTTATTTGCCTTTCCTTTTGATACAGGAAAACCAGTGAAGAAATGTCTTGGAAGTTGACCCTAGATTTTCTAAAGCCTCTCTCCTAATTATTCTCTATGATCTCCAGCCCTGTCCTTCATGAACCATCTTGTTATATAACTACTGACAAAAGTGGCTTGTGAAAAAGAATCCACCAACAATTCAGATGGACTTTTAAAAGATGAGGGAAAAACGTGGGCAGATCAATAAAAGAACACCGTTATTTTGGAAAACAGAAATAAAGAAAAATGACCGCATTAGTTCTACCTTGGAATAGTGAATATGTCTTTCCCCAAAATGATGCTCATGGTGTTAAGTTCTGCATTATTGCCAGTACTGTGTTTTTGTTACATTATGGCTTACACTGTTAGGTGAGCTGGCTGGAGAGTAACTTTCTGTGGACACAATGTCACATCCATAGTGCTAAGTCCATGGCAAGTATCTGGTGAATGTTTGTGGACTTAATGATATTGATATTCATGTTACTAGTAAGCATGGGTTCTTTACAACAATTTGCCAAACAATGTAGGTGTGAAGCTATCTAATTTTGTATATGGAGTGGAAACCCTGGAAGGAACATCTGAGTTTTATTGCTACTATAAGTTGAACTGCACCCAAGCTGCATTTAGAGAACTGACCAGACTTAACTTGAAAGCCATTTACTCAGTTGAGGAACCAGACGGTCTCTTTTAAAAAGAGCACAGGATGCAGGTATGATTTGTTATATCATTTGTTATACTGTAAATAGCATTTTTAATATAATTAAAACACAAGTTAGAAGAAGTTACTCATTTCATGCATATTCATATAATAAGAATTAGTTCATATACATTTAGTGAATAAAAAGGTATTACTTTATTTTATAATTTTCCCAACACATTAATACTTTGTGCCACCAAATATTGCTCCTGAAAGTAAAGTACACTATGCAGCTAAGTGCATTAACCTGTGGAAGAATATAATACAACACACCATGCGTATTCACCCCACATTTTTTCTTTCACCTCAGTTTGGCCACATGCTCTCAAATACAAGTGCTTATTGTGGATAAATAGCCAAGGATTTTGAATATTTATCTGTCAAATCCATAGTTCTTAGGTCTTAGCCCTTCCTTAGACCTCTTTCTTATCAAGCCATATATATGTCTCCTGCACTTTTTCTATACATTGTAATTTTTTGTTTATTAGGGAGTTAGCATAACTTTTTAAGTATGTTATTAATACCAATTTGTTAGGATTATTATTGTTTAATTATTATTGTTTCTGCTAATGTTGTAATAATAAAGGTGCATGGGCTTTGAGCACTCTGCTCTTAATGTATTTTTCCAATTAATCATTTTATTTACATCATCATTTCGAAGAATACAAAATTTTTCTGAAACTTTTGTGTGATTTTATAACATAAACAGATCTATTTGTGGATGTTTTAAAGGAGGAGGGATAATCTAAAGGCAAGAACGTCAAAAGAGTGCACTAGTCTCCAGAAGACCATCTTCAGAAATGGTAGAGGACCCTTGCAAATGGCTGTGAAGCCACATAGCTCATGACAGAAAAGTAAAAATACATCAAAGCAATGACTGAATGATCATCACTGTGAAAGTGAAGGTGGTTGTCTGTTAGCCTATCTCAAGAAATGTATTTAGGGTCCCATTTGATAAATATGCTGATGATTTTCTGAGGCAGAATTGATTTGAATAAAAGTAGGAGTTGTACAAACTTAAAGGTGGGAGCTCTGTGCAAGACAATATAATCAATTACCTTTATTAAGATACTATTATACTATCTTCATAGTCCCTAGCTGTTTTCTCCATCCACATTATTGCTTCATACTCCCTTCTACTTACATGTTGTGCTATTTAAAGTGGTTGTGAGGAAGAATGTGGTGAACCAAAGGAAAATAAATCAATCATTTCTTTTTTCTTTTCTTTATCTTCTTTTTTATTTTATTTTTTATTTTTATTCATTTTGTTTTATTTTATTATTATTATTATTATTATTATTTTTTGGGGGGGGGACAGCGTCTTGCTCTGTTCCCCAGGTTGTAGTGCAGTGGCGCAATCTTGGCTCACTGCAAGCTCTGCCTCCCAGGTTCAAGCGATTCTCCTGCCTCAGCCTCCTGAGTAGCTGGGATTACAGGCGTGCGCTACCACGCTCGGCTAATTGTGTGTGGGGGTGTGTGTGTGTGTGTGTGTGTGTGTGTGTGTGTGTGTATTTTTAGTAGAGACGGGGTTTCACCATATTGGTCAGGCTGGTCTCGAACTCCTTTCCTTGGGATCCGCTCACCTCAGCCTCCCAAAGTGCTGGGATTATAGGCGTGAGCCACCGCACCCATCTTCTTTTTAAAAAATATTTTAGTAAAACTATAAGTTAGAAACAGGAAAATCAGATGTTGGTATTGATGTATACATATAAATATGGATATAGAGGTCAATATAGATATAGCATGTAAAATGTCTAAAGATATGGTAATATTTTGTGTGACCAAGAAAACTAAAAATGCATAAATAATTTTACTATCACAATAAGATGGTAAAATAGGTTATTAATTTTAAACCTATAAAACACATTTTGGGAAGAGAACAGAAATAGAAATTTTTAATTTAGGCTTTCAAGCAATATACGGAAGCTGTATTTTCTTTAGCATTTGGCATGTATCCAGAATTAGTGGTTCAAATATCAATCCAACAATTCAAGAATTAGATTGTGAAACAAAGGTGGGCATATATTCATACTGTTATTACAGTTGAGAAATAGTGAGCTTGATTTTCCTGACCCCCTTCTCTACTTGCTTTACAATTACCACCTAGTTTTATACGACATGGCATTTACGTATTGTACCAGTTATAATTTCCCATTAATATTTAATATTCCATAATATCGTCATACTTGTTTTAATTTTTTAATAACTCACAGTCTTTTACTCATTTTCAAGGGTTCAGTATTGAAATTTGATTCCTTAAATAATACTGTTATATTATATATATATATATATATATATACACACACACACACATTGATACATATATATATATATATATATATATATATATATATATATATATATATATATATATCTCTCCTGGCCACCTAAAACTTTAGAATCAATTCTTTACGAATTTTGTATAGATATTTGACCACATCAATGTTGTTATAACTCAATAACTAGTCTATACTCTTCTATTTTCCCCTTTACAGGTTTCTCATCACTTAACTTTCATCAGCAACACCAGAACACTAGATTCTTTCCTTTTCCTTTTTTATAACATGTTCAGGAGAAAGTTAACATAGCTGTCTAGATATTTAGAAGGGCCTGCTGACAGGGATGGGTATTGACTGTCATCTGGAAATTTTGCTTGAGAACTGTTCCCTCCATCACTAACTGATAAGGTTGTTCCACTGTTCAAGCTTGACAAAACTGTACAAACAATGTGATTCATAATGCTTTTCTCCTGGCAGTCTAGAATTTGGTAGTAGTAGATAGAAATTGCCATGTAACCAGCTCCCAGAATGCCTTAGACTCTGAGTCTCAAATGGACTTTTTATTTTATTTTTTATTTTTATTTTTTTATTTTTATTTTTTGGCAGAAACACTGCACATGTGCTGTTACATTTCATTTCTGGGTAAGAGGATATTCAGTGTGGCCTCTTCAGGGAAAGCATGGGAAACATACACATAAATTCATTCAAACAGTGCACGTATTTCTCCATCACTAATCCAGCAGTGTATCCTTACTGTGCTGCTGTAATAAATATCATACATGAGGACAACTATATCCTGAGCCCCATGTGTTCTTACAGCAAAGCACTGAGCTTCAGGCAGTAGTGGGACCACTGACACAAATGGTGCCAGAGTACTGGCACACAAGACCAATGTCCTGAGTATGTCCTCTGTCTGTAATGGCCCACAAGACATTTCTTGTTAGTTGTCTTTCCATTATCTCAAAATAATGTGGCAAAAGAAAATAATGCCTTTTAATTCAATAAAGCACTTCATAATTCTACAAATTGAATTAATATTCTTTAGGATAGTCACTTATATTCAACATCTTAGGGTGATCCTAGAGAGCAAGACAGACATGTAATAAAGAAGAGAGGTTTTGAAATCAAGCATATTTCTCTCTCAGCTTTAAATTCAAATCCCAATGTATTAGTTTAATGAACTCGGACAAGTAGGACACACCTTGGAATGGAATGGAAATTTAATATACTGTAATTATTTATTAATGATATTAACCATATTATTATTTCTTATCCTTCTACCATCCTGTTATTATTCATCAAATATTATATAAAATATACAACCTACACTGGTAAATTCATTAACCTCTTCCCTTTTCCCACTTGTGCCACCCCAATCTGGCCTCATTTTCTCATCTCTAAACTACTGCAATAATCTATTTTGATCTCCAATTCCTCTCTTTCTAACATATTTCTCTAGATCAATCTTCTGAAGTGGAAGTTTTTAAATTCTGTTACAGGTAGCCCTAAAATTCCCCGTCACTATCACAGAGATCAGTGGGGTATATAGGGTGTGGAGAATGGCAAATCACAAATCATATGATCACCAGAAAAACTCTGCTTTTTATCCATTTTATATTATGCTTCTGTTTGACATCATGTTTGGAGAAAGGCCTTGGTGGCTACAATAAGTCTGTAAAGGCACTAGTGTTAGCTGACTCAGAATGAAGTCAGATCTCTTGTCAACCCCAGGTTCTTCCCTTTCTGGCCCCAACTTTTATTCCAATGTTCTGTATCACTTCGCTTCCACATGAGTCCTTTGCTTGACTCAAAATAATTGGTTCACTGAGCTCTGCTATAGGTTGAATTGTGTACCCCAAATTAATATGTTGAAGCCTAACACACAATGGCTTAGAATGTGACATAATTTGGAAATAAGATTATTGCAGCTGCAATAGTTAAAATGAGGCCACAGTGATGGGACTCAAATCCAATATGACTGGTGCCCTTATAAAAAGGTGACAGTTGGACATTGGCATGCACACAGGGAGCACACCATTGAAGATCAAGGCAGAGATCAGGATGATGCAGCAGAAGTCAAGGAACACCAACGACTGACAGCAAACCACCAGAAGCTATGACTGAGGCATGAAACAGAGCCTTCCCTCATGGCCCTTAGAAGAAGCCAATCCTGCTGACATTTTGATCTAGGACTTTCAGCCTCCAGAACTGCGAGACCATAAATTTCTGTTGTTTAAGCCACCCATATTGTGGCATTTTGTTATGGCAGTTCTGACAAACTAATAGAATCCTTAAACACACTAAGCACATTGCCATTTCAATGCCTGTTTTCTCTCTGCAATACCGTCTTTAGGGACTCCCTCACCGTTAAGAACTAGTCCAAGCTTCACAACCATCACAAACTGTTTTTCTGCTGCCTGAGCTCTTGGCAAACTTCAATTTTTTGAAACACCTAATAGTACTTAATAAGTCACCTGGGAGATATTACATGTGACTTTATTAATTAATTAAAAATAAAAGCCAGACTCCTAATATAGTCTTATATATTTAAACACAAAGCTGAATTAGAGTGTCATCATGGCTACTATCATCAACATAAAATAACTGCAGTAAATTAGAATGTATATATTGGCTTTGGGAATACACAAAGATTAGTTTTACAAAATGATAAAATAATAGCTACTATTAACAAGGGTAGAGAAGACATTTTCCAATGTAACAAATAATGTATTTCAACTCCTGATATGAATTAAGAAAGAAAGCGATTGGACCTTGCTGCTTCTTGTTTGTGTATGAATTTAAAAGCCTGCTATTTGGTGATATTCATCTTGCTTTGTTTATAGATAATTTTTGTTTTACTAGCACGAAAGTACCTAATTATCATTGACAGACTTCACAAAGTCCATGCATACTAATGGCATGTACGGATTTTCAAGAGCACTTTGAGAAGCTTTTCTTTAATCATCAAAATTTGTTTAGTGTCCTTTTTAAGATCCCTAGTGGCCTCTTAATTTCAAAACTTAATATTCTGTTTTCACTGCTGTTCCTACTTGAATCTGAAAACCAATTGACATGATTGACCACTCTCTGGATCTCAAATTGCTTTCTCACTTGGATTTTATTCTCTTTTTTCTTTCCTTTTTTTTTTTCTCACTTATCTCACTCGTCTTTTCTTGGTTCCTTCTCCATTGTCTACCATCTCACCTACTATCAAGAAATCAGTTGCCAAATAAATGCTAGTGACAACCAGGTCTGAACCTCTGGCTCCAAATTCATTCCAGATATACTTTTCCCATGGTTTCTTGGTCAGTATGCAAGCTGGTACATTATAATTATCATTCTGTCAGTAGCAAAGTAAAGTCTTGTATGTAAATGTCATTTGTGTATCTTTCCACCTAAATATTTTACTTTGAATTTGCTAAATTGGCTGACTTTTGGTATTGTTAATAAATAATAATCAATAATTATTATCTCTAGCTTAAAACACCATCATCAGAGAAAACATCTAAACAAAAGCTTATTTGAGAATAAAAATGGTAGTTTGGTTTAGTGGAAATAACCAAAATGTTTTTTTTTTAAATATTCTTTCCCTTCACAGTATGACTTTTATGCTATAGTCACTTGCAAATAATATTGCTGAAAATTAATTTAAAATTGGTGCACTGAAAAGTATAGTTTGAATTGGTTTTTTTGATTTTGATAAGGATGTTTACAGACTTCAGACACCCTCAATGGCTCCCACTCCTCTTGTATAAATGTAAACTTTTTAGACTAGCACTAACAGTTTTACATAATCTGACTCAAATCTATTTTTTTTTTTGGCTCTTTCTTCTCTACTGGCACATAATATTTACATTGCAATTGAGATAGCTTATTCAACAACCATACAAATACGTGAGCTTCCTACCTCAGTATTTATGACTGTTTTCAAAGATATTCTATGTGGAATAACATACCATTTTTTCTGTTCCTTCTATCAAAAATTGTGCCAAATTTTAGTACAAAGCCCACTTTGTCATTGATCTTTCCCCATTAACTATGTCATATTTGCCCTCTCTTTAGAGTGATAATGATGCCATATCTATAGTTATTGAAAATATTTTTTCTACTTAACTGTGGGTTTTTTGAGGTCAAATATCAATGTCTACCTCATCTTACCAAATACAGGGCATAACACTTAGTCATCAACCAAATATTGGCAGAACTGAACTGCATTAAACACAAAGGTCTGTCTTCTGAGCATACAGTTGCAAACTTCAAAATAGAAGAAAGTATTTAGCGATTATAAATAAAAACTAATCTAGTAAATCATTACTGAATGACAGAAATAGTACAAGTAATAACACTTCTGAACAAGAAAGGGTATTATGCTGAAGAGAAAACTGAAAAAAAATAAGCTGGAACTATAGTGTGCAGATATGACCATTTCCTCAGAGCCAAATTGTACTTTACATTAGGCAGAGGCACTGGAAATGGAAATTGAAGTGACCTGGGAAACAAGGCTCTCAGACCTTCCTTTACAAAGAAATGTGCAAAGTAGTTCAGCACTTCTTAGAATAGAGGAGACTGGGAGCACAGAACATTCAGAAAAGAAATGAAAGAATAGATCCCTAGAGCTCTATAAGCTACCATCAAACGCAAGATAAAAGAAGTATAAGGTGATAGTAATGTCAAGCAGCACAAAACAAGAACAAAAAGAATCGCATTTGTTGGAGGCTGGGCTGCAGAGGAGGTCACAGAAAACTGGCTGTGCTTTCTGGGAGGAATAAAGAGAGTGAGGATGGAGCAAATCTCTAAGAAAAACAATTGCTGTGTTTTAAATTTGGCCACCTGATGTTACTATCTAACAGCAATTACAGAGTCAAAGCTCTGAGATGAAAGACTACTGCGTGCATCTCCAAGTTCTGTCCCTTAGGCACTAGATACCATAGTGTAACTTTTATGCATCAGCATCCTTCTCCGTAGAATGGGAACAATTGCAGTAGTTCAGTGCACTATTTCAACAAAGTAAGAGAGTATTCAACCATTCCACATAAAGCCTGTATTGTCAAGTGCTTAGCAAATATTGTTTATTATTTTCAGTCTTTGAAGTATGTCTAAGATGCCACATTCAGGGTTTGAATAAGGAAAATAAATGTAAAAATATAGTAACAAAATAATACATGTAATGTCTCAGAATCCCAAATTCAGGACCAACTTACAAATACTTAGAGTGTCATTATGTATTATATATTAAATACCTCCCATTATTTTATAATTATATATGAAGGAAGATGTAAGCTATTTAGCACTTTCTTCATAACTCGGTATCTTTCATAATTGGATCTAATATTTAACTCAGAAGTGTGTGTGTGTGGAATTGTGAAGGGCACAGTAATGGCAGAAAGTCATGGAAGATGTACTACTTCACAATTTTCTAAAGCCACCTTTAGGATGCAGTAAAGGTGGATTTGATCATTGACCTTACAATTCACACCTGTTTGGAGATTTTCCCATCGCTTTGTGACATCAAAATACGTGTAATTACAAACTGAAAATCAAAAAATATTCTCAAACAATATAGAACCTTTAATAAGTTAGAGGTGATGAGGAAAAAGGTTATGCTGTATTCTGGGTTAGCCTCTCTTCAACTACACACCATTCGGTTAGCTATTTCTAATAACTACAGTGATAAAAGTAGACAATGAAATAAAGTAAATAAAAAATATTGAGGCAAAATTCATCACTGAGATAGTTTCTATGAGTGATCAGCAGTTACTACTGGTAATGATTATTCTTAAGACATTGGGTAATTTGTGATCTTTTTATAGATTATGAAGTTAAAAAAAACTGTACACAGAAAAATGAAAATGATGTGAGACTTCCCAGAAATTATAAGTTTCCTTGTACCAAATGTTGCTTACATCCCACCACTTCATTCTGATTTATCATTGTTTAATATATCACTGATTATTCTAAGTCAAATAGATTCTCAGACAGAATGTAATTAAAAAAAACTTCAACTATATATTACTTGAGATTCACTCTCTTGAAAATAATTATTCACTTTAATTTAACAAACACCTGCCATATGATGAGGACTATGTTAAACATGGGAATGAGGAGATCCAAATATACTGAAATGGGAACAAATTATTTTAATAGATATAGAATCCTTCTTAAGAAGATAGCTACCTGTGTTGAGAAAAATTTCAGTACACATACTTGGAGTGGGAATTAGTGACTTAGCATGTCCACCATAAGGATAGCTCTGCTATGCTAAGAATATCTGGACCAATTTGTTGGTTGACTCCAGAAAAAAGTAGAGAACAGAAGATAAATGAGTAAGAGATCAGGTAAGTGGAAGCCCATTCTGTACAGAATATTTTAGTAGGTCATGCTTCTGCTCCTTCTAACCTTAGAATGAGGTAAATATAATCTGCACATACAAGTGATGTATTGAGGCCCAGAGGCCAGACAATGACAGCCAACATCTAAGATGACACCAAGGAGCCCTTCCTTCTGGTGTTTATGCCCTTATGCAATCCCCTCCCACTTTGGCCTGTATGGCCAATAGGGTACAACAGAAGTGATGATATGTCACTTCCAAGATTGTTACAAAAGCTTGTAGCTTCTGCCTTGGCATTGTCTCTCTTTCATGCCCTCTCGTTACTTGTTCTAGAGGAAGTCAACTTCCATGGCATGAGAACACTCAGGCAGTCCATGTAGATATAGAGGCAAAGAATTTGAACTTCCAGCACACAGCCAACGAGGACATACACTGAGGCTGTTTACCATGGTTGGTAAAGTTGATAACCTAGAACATGTATGGTGTGGACAGATTTTGGGGATGGAGATCACTAACGGTGCTGAAGTATATGTCCAGGTGATACAGAGGAGAATTGAAACAGCACTCACAGATACTGAAGAGACTAAGCAAATGTCAGAAAGAAAATAAAGAAAAAAAGCTGATGGGGAATTGTAGAAAGTACACCAAATATGGACTAGATTCCTGCAGCTAAAAAACTAGAGTTGTGTCCAATGTTTAACTCTGCAGGTGAGGGTGTTCCCAGCTCACATCTAGTTTCAGAAAGGACAAAGCAGACACATATATGAATATAATACAAGAATAAAATATAAAAGCATATACCTGTATGTTATATATAAGTACGTAAATGTGTACGTGCACAAATAACATAGATAACTTAAAAGGTCTGTCTACCAGAATGTAAACTAATATATAATGTATAATATGAAATAACTAATGACTATATAGTATGAAATATAACTATAAGTCCACCATAATAAAAGTAAATAATATGTAAAGTAGAAAAACAAGTAATATATTCCCCAACAGATAGTAACAAAGTTAATTAGTATGTGCCTGTTTTAAATAATTTTTGAATGAAGAATGCTTAAATTTCATAAATGAATTTAATTAATGCTATACTAATATTTATTTGAAAAATACATGATCTGGAAAGATAGTACTTGCATAATCACTGTGCTTAGTGCTTGTTATGTGATTTTTTGTTGTTGGTAAAATGTGGTGAGTTTAGCTACTTTTTTCATATATCACAGTGACATATAAATGAGGGGTGTTGCTATATTACATACTTTTTTTCATTCAAGCAATGTTTTATCAAAACTAGTGTGTAAAATGGGAATATTTTGTTGAGGGAGCACAGGTTGGGCAGTCTCCACAGCCATCTACTGAGCAAAATACTCCAGGCCATGGGTGCCGTCCCTGCTGCACACTCACAGCAAAACTACCCTGCCCAGAGGTCTCCCAGCCTTGAGCTACTGCATCAGTACACCACCCACAGACATATACCACAACCAACTCTGACTCTGCCAAGCAAAGAGGACCAGTGGGTCTCCAGAGAGCTGCAGGTCTCCTGGTGACCTTATCTTTGGCTCTGGCTGCCGCCAAGGGAGAAGGGAGCACAGCCTGACAGGTCCCTCATTGGGGTTAAGGAAATATGGGTGTGGCACCAGTGATTTGGGAGTCCCTAAGGCCCATGAATGAACTTAATAAGGGGTTCATCTATCCCCGGCTGACCACCATCTTCCCAATGACTGAACACTGCTGCAAATGTGTTAAAATACAAAACAGGCAGGCAGCTATGTAAATGCCTAACTGCTGGCCATTGTTCTTAAGTGCAGCCTACTGAGTTGCAGCCTGATTTACACCACCAAAACCATTTTTTTTTCCAGCACGCTTCATCTGTGAAATCCAATGCAGGAATCTAACCACAAATATATATCCCGTACAGATACTTTGCCCTCTGAAAGCATCCAGAAATGAAGCTAGTCGTGTATATTCAACTTACACTACAGTCAAACTCTTAAGATAAATAAAAATTATGTTTAAAAAAAGCCCCATCTAAACAAAAGCAACTGCAAAAAGATAAGGGAACACCATCCTTCTCAGATGAGGAAGAATTAGTACATTAACTATGGCAATTCAAAAAGTCAGCATCTTCTTACCTTCAGACAATCACCATGGCTCCCTATTATATTAGATCCACAGCAGCTCAACCACTGAAATGGCTGAAATGACAGACATATAATTCAGAATCTGGGAGGCAAGGAAGCTCAACAAGATTCAGGAGAAAGTTGAAACCCAATCAAACGAATCCAGGAAAACGGTCCAACAGCTGAAAGATGACATAGCAATTTTTTAAAAGAACCAAATTGAACTCCTGGAATTGAAAATTTCACTACAGGAATTCCATAATTTGGTTTGAAGAATTAATAATGGAATAGACCAAGCTGAGGAAAGAATCTCAGATCTTGAAGATAAGTCCTTTGAATCAGCTTAGTCAGGCAAAAATAAAGAAGAAAGAATGTTTAGAAATGAACAAAACCTTTGGAAATTACAGGATTATGTATAGAAATCAAACCTAAGACAAACTGGCATTCTTGAGAGAGTAGTAGAGAGATTAAGCAACTTGGAAACAGTATTTGAGGATACAGTCCATAAAAGTTTTCCCAATCTCATTAGAGATGCCAACATGCAAATTCAAAAAATACACAGAACCCCCATGAGACACTATATAAGATGGCCATCCCCAAGATACATAGTCATCAGATTCTCCAAGGTCAATGTGACAGAAAAAAATATTAAAGACAGCTAAAAAGAAGTGTCAGATCACTTACAAAGAAAACTCCTTCAGGCTAACAGTCGACCTCTCAGCAGGAACATTACAAGCCAGGAAAAATGGGGGTCTATATTTAGCATCCTTAAAGAAGCAAAATTTCAGCCAAGAATTTCATGTTCAACCAGACTAAGTTCCACAAGTGAAGAAGAAATAAAATTCTTTTCAGACAACCAAACAACACATAAATTTGTTACCACTAGACTAGTATTACAAGAGGTCCTTAAGGGAATACTAATAATAGAAATGAAAGAACAGTGCCTGCTATCATGAAAACACACTTAAGTACATTTCAGGCAGACACTATAAAGCAACTACACAATTAAGTCTACAAAAACAACCAGCTAACACCACAATGACAGGATCAAAACCCACAGATCAACATTAATCTTGATGGAAATGATCTAAAAACCTGACTTGAAAAGCACAGAATTGTAAGTTGAATTAAAAAAAAAAAAATAAGACCCAACCAGCTATTGCCTTCAAGAGACCCACGTCATATGTAATGACACCCACAGGCTGAAAGAAAAGAAATGGAGAAAGACCTATCATGCAACTGGAAAACCAAAAAGAGCACAGGTCGATATTCTTATATTAGATAAAGCACACTTTAAACCAAAAACAGTCAAAAAGGACAGAGCAAGACATTACATAACAATAAAATATTCAATTCAACAAGAACACCTAATTATCCTAAATACATATGCAATGCAACATTGGCACTCAGATTCATAAAACAAGTACTTCTTGAACTGCAATAAGATTTAGACAGCTGCACAAGAATAGTGAGGGACTTCAACGCTCCACTAACAGTGCTAGATAGATCATCAAGGCAGAAAACTAACAGAAATTTTGGACTTAAACTCGACACTTGAATTGTTCCTAATAGATATTTACAGAATACTCAACCTAATAACCACAAAGTACACAGTCTTTTAATCTGCACTCAGAACATACTCTAAGATCAGTCACATGCTTAATGATAAAGCAAGTCTAAATAAATTCCAAAAAATAGAAATTATACCAAACAAACTTTTCAGACCAAAGTATAATAAAAATAGAAATCATAACCAAGAATATCTCAAACTGCATAACTACATGAAAATTAAACCACTTGCACCTGAATGGCTTTTTGGTAAACAACAAAATTAAGGGAGAAATTTTAAAACTCTTTGAAATTAATAAAAACAGAAACACAACATATCAAAATCTATGGGATGCAGCTAAAGCAGGATTAAGAGGAAATGTATAGTGCTAAACACCTACATCAAGAACTTAGAAATATACCAAATTAATAATCTAACATCACACCTAGAGGAATTAGAAAATCAAGACCAAACTAATCCCAAAGCTAGCAGAAGAAAAGAAACAACAAAAATCAGAGAAGCACTGAAGAAAATTGATATGCGAAAATTCATAGAAAAGACCAACAAAATCAAAAGTGTATTTGAAAAAATAAACAAGATGTATAGACCTCTAGCTAGATAAACAAAGAGAAAAGAGATAAGATCTAAGTAACCACAATTAGAAAAGACAAAGATGACATTACAACCTATTCCACAGAAATACAAAAGATCCTCAAAGGCTACTATGAACACCCCTATCCATACAAACTAGGAAATCCAGAGGACATGAATACATTCCTAGAAACACACAACCTCCCAAGATTGAACCATGAAAAAATTAAAAACCTAACAGACCAATAACGAGTTCCAAGATTAAATCAGTAATAAATACTCTAGCAACAACAAAACAAAACAAACAAACAAACAAAAAACAAAAAGCCCAGGACCAGATGGATTCACAGCCAAATTCTAACAGATGTACATAGAGCTGGTACCAATCCTACTGAAACCATTCCAAAAAATCAAGGGAGGATGCACTATTCTCTAATTCTATGAAGCCAACATCATCCTGAAACCAAAATCTCACAGAGACACAATATCAGGACAATATTCCTGATAAGCATAGACAAAACAATCCTTGACAAAATACTAGCAAACTGAATCCAGCAGCACATCAAAAAGTTAGTTCACAATGTCCAAATAGGCTTTCTTCCTGGGATGCAAGGTTGGTTTAACACATGCAAATCAGTAAATGTGATTTACCACATAAGCCAAATTAAAAACAGAAACCATATGACCTCAATAGATTCAGAAAAAGCTTTTGATAAAATCCAACATTGCTTCATGAAGTAACCCTCAGCAAACTAAGCATTGAAGGAACATAGCTCAAAATAATAAGAGCCATCTATGACAAACCTATAGCTAATATCACACCAAATGGGCAAAACTGCAACCACCCCCCTTGAGAACAAGGCAAAGATGCCCACTCTCACCGCTGCTATTCAACATAGTATAGGAAGTCCTAGCCAGAGAAATCAAGCAAGAGAAAAAAATAAAGAGGCATCCAAATAGAAAAAGAAGAAGTCAAACTATCTTTCTTCGCTAATGATATGATTCTATACCTGGAAAACCAGGAAGATTCTCCCAAAAGGCACTTAGAACTGATGAATTACTTCAGTACAGCTTCAGGATACAAGATAAATGCATAAAATTCAGTGGAACATAACAGTCAAGCCGACAGACAAATTAAGAATGCAAACCAATTTATAATAGCAATGAAAAAAAATGCCCAGGAATACTGCTAATCAAGGAGATAAAAAAAACTCTACAAGTAGAATTACAAAACACTGCTGAATAAAATCAGAGATGATATAAATAAATGGAAAAACATTCCATTCTCATAGATAGAAAAATCAATATTAAAATGCCCATACTTCCCAAAGCAATTTAAAGATTCAATGGTATTTCTACCAAACTATCAACATCATTTTTCACAGAATTTGAAAAAAAAGCTATTATAAAATTCATATGGAACCAAAATAAAAACCTGAATGGCAAAAGGTATTCCTAAGCAAACAAACAAACAAACAAAATGAGCTGGAGATATGTTATCCTACTTCAAACTGGACTACAAGGGTACAGGAACCAAACCATCACAAGGCTAGGACAAAAACCAGACACACTGGCCAGTGGAACAGAATAGAAATTACATGAATAAAGCCCTGTACCTACAACCATCTGATCTTCAGGAAAGTGAACAAAAATAAGGAATGGGGCAAAGATTCCCTATTCAATAAATACTGTGAGGATAACTGGCTAGCCATATGCAGAAGAGTGAAAGTGAATCCCTATCTATCACCATACATAAAATTAATTTATGACAGATTAATGACTTAAATGAAAGAACTATAAATACAAAATTCTAGAAGAAAATCCAGAACATACTTTCTTGATATCAGCCTTGGCAAATAATTAATGGCCAAGTCCTCAAAACTAGTTGCAACAAAAACAAAAATTAACAAGTGGGGCCTAACTAAATTAAAGAGCTTCTTCTCAGCAAGACAGAGTTTCTCTTGATGTGAAGAAGCTCAGACAATCTGTGCTCAGACAATCTGTGAAGACAAACCATCTGCAGAATGGGAGAAAATATTCAGAAACTATGTCATATCCAGAATCTATAAACCCCAATATCCAGAATCTATAAGAAATGTAAATTAATCAATAAGCAAAAAACAAATAACCCCATGAAAAAGTGGGGAAAGGACATGGACAGCCACTTCTCAAAAGAAGACATACAAGCAGAAAACAATCATTAATAAAAAAAATTGATAGACCGCTAGCAAGACTAATAAAGAAAAAAAGAGAGAAGAATCAAATAGACGCAACAAAAAATGATAAAGGGGATATCACCACCGATCCCACAGAAATACAAACTACCATCAGAGAATACTATAAACACCTCTACGCAAATAAACTAGAAAATCTAGAAGAAATGGATAAATTTCTCGACACATACACTCTCCCAAGACTAAACCAGGAAGAAGTTGAATCTCTGAATAGACCAATAACAGGAGCTGAAATTGTGGCAATAATCAATAGTTTACCAACGAAAAAAGTCCAGGACCAGATGGATTCACAGCCGAATTCTCCCAGAGGTACAAGGAGGAATTGGTACCATTCCTTCTGAAACTATTCCAATCAATAGAAAAAGAGGGAATCCTCCCTAACTCATTTTATGAGGCCAGCATCATCCTGATACCAAAGCTGGGCAGAGACACAACCAAAAAAGAGAATTTTAGACCAATATCCTTGATGAACATTGATGCAAAAATCCTCAATAAAATACTGGCAAACCGAATCCAGCAGCACATCAAAAAGCTTATCCACCATGATCAAGTGGGCTTCATCCCTGGGATGCAAGGCTGGTTCATTATACGCAAATCAATAAATGTAATCCAGCATATAAACAGAACCAAAGACAAAAACCACATGATTATCTCAATAGATGCAGAAAAGGCCTTTGACAAAATTCAACAACGCTTCATGCTAAAAATTCTCAATAAATTAGGTATTGATGGGACGTATCTCAAAATAATAAGAGCTATCTATGACAAACCCACAGCCAATATCATACTGAATGGGCAAAAAACTGGAAGCATTCCCTTTGAAAACTGGCACAAGACAGGGATGCCCTCTCTCACCACTCCTATTCAACATAGTGTTGGAAGTTCTGGCCAGGGCAATTAGGCAGGAGAAGGAAATAAAGGGCATTCAATTAGGAAAAGAGGAAGTCAAATTGTCCCTGTTTGCAGACGACATGATTGTATATCTAGAAAACCCCATTGTCTCAGCCCAAAATCTCCTTAAGCTGATAAGCAACTTCAGCAAAGTCTCAGGATACAAAATCAATGTACAAAAATCTCAAGCACTCTTATACAACAATAAGAGACAAACAGAGAGCCAAATCATGAGTGAACTCCCATTCACAATTGCTTCAAAGAGAATAAAATACCTAGGAATTCAACTTACAAGGGATGTGAAGGACCTCTCCAAGGAGAACTACAAATCACTGCTCAACGAAATAAAAGAGGATACAAACAAATGGAAGAATATTCCATGCTCATGGGTAGGAACAATCAATATTGTGAAAATGGCCATACTGCCCAAGGTAATTTACAGATTCAATGCCATCCCCATCAAGCTAACAATGACTTTCTTCACAGAATTGGAAAAAACTACTTTAAAGTTCATATGGAACCAAAAAAGGGCCTGCATTGCCAAGTCAATCCTAAGCCAAAAGAACAAAGCTGGAGGCATCACACTACCTGACTTCAAACTATGCTACAAGGCTACAGTAACCAAAACAGCATGGTACTGGTACCAAAACAGCATGGTACTGGTACCAAAACAGAGATATAGATCAATGGAACAGAACAGAGCCCTCAGAAATAAGGCCACATATCTACAACTATCTGATCTTTGACAAACCTGACCAAAACAAGCAATGGGGAAAGGATTCCCTATTTAATAAATGGTGCTGGGAAAACTGGCTAGCCATATGTAGAAAGCTGAAACTGGATCCCTTCCTTACACCTTATACAAAAATCAATTCAAGATGGATTAAAGACTTGAATGTTAGACCTAAAACCATAAAAACCCTAGAAGAAAACCTAGGCATTACCATTCAGGACATAGGCATGGGCAAGGACTTCATGTCTAAAACACCAAAACAATGGCAACAAAAGCCAAAATTGACAATGGGATCTAATTAAACTAAAGAGCTTCTGCACAGCAAAAGAAACTACCATCAGAGTGAACAGGCAACCCACAAAATGGGAGAAAATTTTCGCAACCTACTCATCTGACAAAGGGCTAATATCCAGAATCTACAATGAACTCAAACAAATTTACAAGAAAAAAACAAACAACTCCATCAAAAAGTGGGCAAAGGACATGAACAGACACTTCTCAAAAGAAGACATTTATGCAGCCAAAAAACACATGAAAAAATGCTCACCATCACTAGCCATCAGAGAAATGCAAATCAAAACCACAATGAGATACCATTTCACACCAGTTAGAATGGCAATCATTAAAAAGTCAGGAAACAACAGGTGTTGGAGAGGATGTGGAGAAATAGGAACACTTTTACACTGTTGGTGGGACTGTAAACTAGTTCAACCATTGTGGAAGTCAGTGTGGCGATTCCTCAGGGATCTGGAACTAGAAATACCATTTGACTCAGCCATCCCATTACTGGGTATATACCCAAAGGACTATAAATCATGCTGCTATAAAGACACATGCACACGTATGTTTATTGCAGCATTATTCACAATAGCAAAGACTTGGAACCAACCCAAATGTCCAACAATGATAGACTGGATTAAGAAAATGTGGCACATATACACCATGGAATACTATGCAGCCATAAAAATGATGAGTTCATGTCCTTTGTAGTGACATGGATGAAATTGGAAATCATCATTCTCAGTAAACTATCACAAGGACAAAAAACCAAACACCGCATATTGCCACTCATAGGTGGGAATTGAACAATGAGAAAACATGGACACAGGAAGGGGAACATCACACTCTGGGGACTGTTGTGGGGTGGGGGGAGCGGGGAGGGATAGCATTGGGAGATATACCTAATGCTAGATGATGAGTTAGTGGGTGCAGCGCACCGGCATGGCACATGTATACATATGTAACTAATCTGCACATTGTGCACATGTACCCTAAAACTTAAAGTACAATAATAATAAATAAAATAAAATAAAATAAAATAAATAAATGCTCATTATCACTAATCAGAGAAATGCAAATCAAAACCACAGTGAGATATCATCTTACACCAGTTAGAATGGCTTTTGTTAAAAAGTCAGAAATATAACAGATGTTGTTAAGGCTCTGGAGAAAATGTAACACTTGTACACTGTTGGTGGGGATCTAACTTAGTTCAACCACCATGGAGAGCAGTCTGGAAATTTCTCAAAGAACTAAGAGTTGAACTGCCATTCAACCCAGCAATTCCATTACTGGGTATATACATAAAGAAAAAAAAATTGTATCAAAAAGTCATATCCACTTGTATGTTCATTGCAGCACCATTCACAATAGCAAAGACATGGAGTTAACTCAGGTGTCCATCGACAGTGGGTTGCATAAAGAAAATGTGGTACATATACACCATGGGACAATATGCAGCCATAAAAAAATGAAATTATGTCCTTTGCAGCAACATGGATGCAACTGGAGGCCATTATCCTAAGCAAACTAACACAGAAGCAGAAAGCCAAATACCACATTTTCTCACTTGTAGGTGGGAACTAATCGTTGAGTACACATGAACGTAAAGATGGAAAGAAAAACTGGGGGATGCAAGAGGGGAGAGGGAGGAAGTAGGGCAAGCATTCAGAAACTACCTATTAGGTACAATGCTCACTATCTGGGAGATGGATACTTTTATACTCCAAGCCTCAGCATCATTTAATAAAACTTTGTAATAAACCTGTGATTGTACACTCTGATTCTAAAGTTGAAAAAATGAATTAATAAAATTAACATTTCCAATTACTAAAGAAAAAGATAAAGTAATTTTAAAAATAAATAGAGAATAAATGAATGTATTATATTGTCAACATTTTCACAAATTATCTTTTTAACAATTCTTAAGAAACTCTTTGCAATGTTTAACACAATTAGATCAGTGCAGTCATTATAAACTATTTCAAAAAATTCTTTAATACTCTTCTCTCCAAAAAGTAACATCTATTCCCCATTTACTGCCCATAAAATATAGGCTGGACTTAGTAAAATAATAAATAAATATTTTTAAGGTAAGATGAAGAATTGGTGACACTCAGGTGGACTTAGGAGCTGATCAAATTTGAACTGCTTTCATTCCTGCCTTTTCTATTTCAGTACCCAGGAACTTGCTGTATTCCCCCTGCTCTTAGGTAGGATGAATATAAAAGGCAACCCACATTGTCTAAAAATAGACCTCAGTCCACTTTGACAAAGCACTCTATCCAGCAACACTCTGCTGCCACACTCTCATTAAAACAATGGAGATGTCAGCATCATCTATTTCATTTCTACTGGAGAGCACAAGCCTTCTTCAATATTTTGACCTATCTCCACTGGAGAGGAAGAATTTGATTTGTAAAGACACGGGACTAGCTTCGTTAGATATTAATGAATCAGCTAAGGAGCCTCAATATGGCTGCTGAAACGATCTGTCAGCATTCCCATTATAAATCTCTCTCTCTAATGGATTATAATGCTAACAAAAAAATCATTTCAGAATGAAATTTGGCATGTGGTTTATACATTTCTGGGATAATACTGATTTTTTTTATTAGCCAAAATTAAAAATAAAATTAGTATTAAACTACAGCATTGTACTATAACTCAACCAACAAGAAAAGTAGGTAAGACTTGCCGGCCCACCTCTGGAAAAACTGAAAAAATATAAAGTCTCCTCCTTTATCAGGAAAAAAATATATGAAAATAAACACACCGATTTTTCGAAAAATTAATTTTTATATGTATTCAGTATCCCCCCACAAAAATATCTACAGAGTTACCCTGTGGCAATGAATATTAGAAGGTTTAGATTACATTTTAAAAACTATTCAAAGACATTATAAAAATTGAGATTTCTGTTTCCATAAAAATTCATTTAGGACCACATCAATTTCTTGATGAAGCCACATATCATTTCAGGCAGATTAAAATGAATGCTTGCATGTCTTTGTTTGTATTGTTGACCCTTTAACAACACAGTTTTAAACTGAATGGGTCCATCTTCTTCTGCCTCTGCCACCCCTGAAATACCAGGACCCACCTCCCCTCTTCTTCCTCCTCCTCAGCCTAAACAATGTGAAGACAAAGAGAAAGAAGACTTTTATGATGATCCACTTCCACTTAATAAATTGTAAACATATTTTCTCTTGCTTATAGTTTTCTTAATAACATTTTCTGTTCTCTACCTTACTTTATTGGAAGAATACAGAATATAATATGTAGAACATACAAAATATGAGTTAATCAACTGTTTATGTTATCAGTAAGGCTTCTAGTCAATAGTAACCCATTATTAAGTTTTGGGGGAGTAAAAAGTTATACATGGATTTTTGACTGTGCATGGGATTGGTACCATTAACCTCTGCATTTTACAAGAGTCTCCAGCATGTGTGTATGTGTATAAACACATATACTACACGTATATATACACACACAGACATGTATAACAGAAAAAAGTCAAAGTATGATATGATATGCTTTACTTTACATAAAATATGATGGTAGAAAATCTGGAAAATGGACGCAATGGCAAAATGAAAATTATTCAAAATCTCGTCCAAATTAATTATATTTTGTTGAAACCAATATAAAAATACAAATATATTGTATATGTATGCATGTTTATAAACAGTTAATTAAGATAAAATGATATGTTCTAAAACTTAAATATCAAATATTCTATTGGATTTATTTTAACATATTTGGAAATAAAAGTATGCAGATGTAATATTTTTAGACTATGAAAACTGTACCATTTCATTTTCTCCTTATGTCTTATTTTCTTAGTTTCCTCTCAGCCCAAAGCTAAAAATTAAGTGAAATCATCCATATATATATATATATATATGCCTATACAGTGATCTATGCACACATATATACATACATACTATTCTATCCATCCATCCATCCATCCATCCATGCATACATACATATATACATACATACATAAATTTATTCAATGAACAATTTAATGATACTATCTAGGCAGAAAAACACTATCCTAAGTGGTAAGGATACATGGTTAATAAGACCAATAAAACCCCTGTCCTATATAAATTACAATTTTTCAGGGAGAGAGACAAGTAATAAATAAACAAATATATAAAATAATTTCAGATGATGATATTTACTCTTAAAGTGGCCACTCCAGGAATGGGTTGAAATTATGACCTCAGGGAATAAGAATGCAGGTTTTGCCAAGAAGCTAAAGATCATAGGTAAGTTGTATTAACATGTCCCTAGAAAATAAATAGTCTTGAAAGCTAGAATTTTCTGAGGTGGAAATTTTTTCTAAAGCCCTTTAGCTTGGGCTATTTAGAGTTAAACTTATTTGGCTCTATTCAACTAGGTAGAGAAAAGTCAACACAAGAAGCCGACCGAGCACTGTACTTTGCTCCTTTGTTTGTTTGTTTGTTTTGTTTTGTTTTTTCCAGCCTTGGTGGAATGGGAGAAGAAAAAAAGAGGTTTGGGGAGAATGGAGATTTGAGATGCTGAAGTTTTAGTCGCCCATCCACATCTTGGAGCAATACCTTGAGAAGTTCAGGAAGCCTTTACAAATATCCAATATATTTGGGGAAGCTCAATAGGGGTATGAATGTGCTGCTGACAGAGACAGTTGATAAGCCAAGATCTTAGATCCAGACATGTAGGTGGCGACTTCAAGTCTGAAAATAAATGCCTGGGCACAGCCGATGGAATATTCTACCCCGTGCCAAAATGAGACCATTGACATTGTCACAGAAGCTAATAAAGGAGCAAACTAAACCAGTTACTTACAGTGGACACTATAAGGGATCTAGAGTATTTTATATGGAGATGAACCCTTTTCTATCCCTCTGACATGTTGTCCGTGCAGTGCAAAGTGGACTGCCTATATACTCAAAAGGCACTTTAAAGAGGAACACTGGGAGAGGAGAAAATGTGAAAAACAACATATAATTCTAAAAGCCTGAGTTACGTTTTAAAAATGCCTTTGCTTATTAAATAACACTGAGTTTTACTCCACTAGTCAAAATTTAATTTTTCCCAGCCAGAAGAAAGATCTAAAAGGAAGAAGAGTTATAGAGATGTAAAAGCTACATTTGCTGGCTGGGCACAGTGGCTCATGTCTGTAAACCCAGCACTTTAGGATGCCAAGGTGTGTGGATCGTCTGAGGTCAGGAGTTCAAGACCAGCCTGGCCAATATGGTAAAACCCCGTCTCTACTAAAAATAGAAAAATTAGCCAGGCATTGTGGCAGGCTCCTGTAATCCCAGCCACTTAAGAGGCTGAGGCAAGAGAATTGCTTGAACCCGGGAGGCGGAGGTTGCAGTGAGTCAAGATCACGCCACTGCACTCCAGCCTGGGCAACAAAGGGAGACTTCATCTCAAAATAAATAAATAAATAAATAAAAACATAAAAGCTATATTTGTTTTGCACATGTGAATATTGTGGTAGCAAGGTCTGAGCCCATTAGAAAAGTTAAAGTGTATAGTTAAGGGCTTTGATCCACATTTTGTTTCTTTGGAGATATCCAAAAGTCAAGAGAAATACAACTTTCTAAATCCAGAGATTTTCTACCTCATGCCCCCCACCACCTTTCTCTATTTTCAACTATGAAGAAAGGAATATACATGGCTATGAGACAGCTATACAGTGTGACAAACAAGCCAAAGAAATCGGTGGAGTTGTTGGTGTTCTTGCTTCTGTACTTCTAATTCTTGGTAGGTTTCCGGGAAAGAAGGCAACATTCACAGATTTTGTATGTCTATTCTTAATCTATTTTACTTTTCTCATCTATGAGAAATAAATTGACCTATTAATAATCATTTATTCAACTGATAATTTTTAAAGTACATAATGTGTATCTGGCATGATGCTAAGTGTTGGAACAAAGACACAGTTCCTTTCTTCAAAAAGATTATAGTCTAGAAAATGAGTACAATGAAAGAAATAGAACTTCATCTCTTCAATATGATTAGGCAGCTCTCTGATTTTAAAAAATAATGGCATCACAGTATGCTATGTATCATTTCTCAAGAAGATACAAGGAAAGCAAATACTATGGAATACTGATTCAAGGAAGAGGTCAAAATACTGTTAATAATTATCAATCATATAAATAGGTGCTATTAACTGAACTGTTATTACACATCAAATATTATGTTGCAAAACATACATTGGACAAGTCAATCTCAATTTTGGCTGATAGTAGAATCACCTAGGGCCTTTTAACAACTGTAATGCCCAGGTTCACCTAGGCCAATTAAATTACCATCTCTGGGGGTAAGAACCATGTCTATGTATACTTTAAAGCTCCCCAAGTACTTCTAGTGTGCAGCCAAGTTTGAGCCCTACTATCTCAGACACATTTTAAATAAGCATTCTTTATTGGATATAGACATTTGAAAATTGAGTCTATATTTAGCTTTTCTATATACTGCTAGAGCTGAATAGTAGCAGAGAGTGTGATATGTGAGAACAGAAATGTGGTTTCAGAATAAATTAATGGCATTTCAGTGTGCTTCCTGCAGCTGGCTCAGAAAAGCAGTTCATTCATAATAGAAGGACATGAGAATATACGATTCACATTCAAATGAAGCAGAGCTCTCTCCATATTATGACCATGTAGAAACTACAAGTAAGGAGCAGTATTCATATTACTCAAACACCAACATGAATGTAGATATTAATTTATTGCCATTAAGTTATATATCCCATGGCAGTCATGTTGCAACACAAGTTTTGTCACTTTTTCATCAATATTTTTACTAAAACATAACATCAACAACTCAAGATAGCAAAGTTTGCTACTAGGGGCATAAACTGGGAGAATCTGGGCCAGATCTTCCCAAGAGGTGTTTCTTGTTTTGTGTGTACAAAAAGTTTTTAAAACTTGATGATTTTATGCGTGAACAACATGAACAAATCCTAGTTTCCACCTTTTTTTTAGACTAGTCTGTGTCCTTACATGACAAGAGTTGGCTTTAAATGAATAGCAGATGGTACATTTAGGCAAGGCACTGCCCTCCAGCTTGCCTCTGTCCTCTACCTGGTGTACACCACTTACTCATACTCCTGCCTAGTCCCCATGACTGTTGGAATTCTAGACCTTTGGTATATTTATTATAGACCCAGGCCATGGAGCCAGAATGAATAGATTATAATTCCAGCTCACTATTTATTATCTATAAAACTGTGGACAATTCAAATGAATGGTCTGGCACAATACCTTGTCTTTTTTTTTTCTTTTTTTTTTTTTTTTCCTGAGATGGAGTCTTGCTCTGTCGTCCAGGCTGCAGTGCAGTGGTGCAATCTTGGCTCTTTGCAACCTTTGCCTCCCGGGTTCAAGCAATTCTTCTGCCTCAGCCTCCCCAGTAGCTGGGATTACAGGCACCTGCCACCACACCCAGCTAATTTTTGTATTTTTAGTAGAGATGGGGTTTCACCATGTTGGCCAGGCTGGTCTTGAACTCTTGACATCATGATCCACCTGCCTCAGCCTCCCAAAGTGCTGGGATTACAGGCATGAGTCATGGCGTCTGGCCCTATCCATAACTTTTATAATTAAAAATTGTCAGGAAAAAAGCTACCTATGTGTTTTAAACCTGCACACTAAATTTTAGAAATCTAGCCACTAGAAACAATTTCAGAAATTCAGAATATTTATGTTTAAAGATATTTTCAAAGAATTATTTGTAATAGTGAGGAACAAAAAATAATATAAATGTTTGCCAATAAGAAATGGTGAAATACAATGACAAAGACTTGGAACCAACCCAAATGTCCATCAACGATAGACTGGATTAAGAAAGTGTGGCACATACACACCATGGAATACTATGCAGCCATAAAAAAGGATGAGTTCATGTCCTTTGTAGGGACATGGATGCAGCTGGAAACCATCATTCTGAGCAAACTATTGCAGAGACAGAAAATCAAACACTGAATGTTCTCACTCATAGGTGGGAATTGAACAACGAGAACACATGGACACGGGGTGGGGAACATCACATACCGGGGCCTTTCGTGGGGCAGGAGGAGGGGGGAGAGATAGCATTAGGAGATATACCTAATGTAACTGATCAGTTAATGTGCAGCACCCCAGCACAGCACATGTATACATATGTAACAAACCTGTAAGTTGTGCACATGTACCCTAGAACTTAAAGTATAATAAAAAAATAAAAACTTAAAAATAAAAAATAATAATCTTTAAAAAAAAGAAACAAAAAAAAAGAAATGGTGAAATAAATCCTGATACATCAGTGGCATGGAGTACAAGGTATTAATTAGAAAACATGATGTAGTTTCCCTCAGAACATTTACTGTGGGTAGTAAGATAACTTGTTTAAAAGAACAGTCAGTCCACAAATTCGGAGTTCAGTAAAAATTTTATAGTATCCCCAAATTCTCTTAAAAATTTCAAATTTGCTTTTGAACACAGGAAATGATTACTTTAAAAGCTTAGCCTTGTCACTCAGCCATCAATACTGCATTGTATGAGGTGAGTTGTGGATATAAAATAATATTTGGGTGTATGAGTGTATACTTTCTAGACTTTTTTGTTAACCTTTTTTTTTTTTTTTTTTTTTTTTTTTTTTTTTTTTTGAGACAAGAGCCTTGCTCTGTTACCAGGCTGGAGTACAGTGGTGCGATCTCGGCTCACTGCAACATTTGCCTTTGGAGTTCAAGCGATTCTCCTTCCTCAGCCTCCCGATTAGCTGGGATTACAGGCACATGCCACCACGCCCTGCTAATTTTTGTATTTCTAGACTTTTTTGTTAACTTTTTTTTTTTTTTTTTCGAGACAAGAGTCTTGCTCTGTTACCAGGCTGGAGTACAGTGGTGCGATCTCGGCTCACTGCAACCTTCGCCTCTCGAGTTCAAGCGATTCTCCTTCCTCAGCCTCCCGAGTAGCTGGGATTACAGGCACATGCCACCACGCCCTGCTAATTTTTGTATTTTTAATAGAGACTGGGTTTTACCAAGTTGACCAGGCTGATCTCGAACTCCTGACCTGGTGATCCACCCACCTCGGCCTCCCAAAGTGCTGGGATTACAGGAGTGAGCCACCGTGCCCAATCTTATTTGCTAACTTTTAAATCTCTTTTAAAAATTAAAGTTTAACTTACATACAGAAAGTTTACTATTTTTAGCATAAAATACTGTGAGTTTTGGTAAAGGCATGTAGCTGAACAACCATCACCACAATCAAGATATTAAATTGTCCCAAACCCTCAACCCACAAAATTGTCTCTGCAGCTATTTGTTGTTAAGACCTTTCTTCACCTCTAAGCCCAGGAAACCACTGATCTGTTTTCTGTCTCTGTGGTTCTACTTCTTCCAGAATCCTACAATAACTAGGCTTCTTTCATTTAGTATAATGCATTTGAAATCTATGTTGTGTGTATCAATAATTTGTACTATCCTATGCTATGGATATACCACAGTTTATTCAGTCATGAACTGAAGGATATTTAGGCTGTTTTCAATTTGGGGCAAGTATGATTGAAGCTGTTATAAACACCTACGTATAGGTTTTTGGGAATATGTTTGTATTTTACGTTCATAAATACCTAGGGTAGGGATTACTGGATATTGTAGTAAGATTCTGTTCAACTGTGCAATAAACTGCTAAACTGTTTCCAAAGGGACTATACTATTTTTTGCATTCCCACAAGCAAAGTATGAGACTTACTGTTGGCATCATTTAGCATAAGTGTTTTAAAAGTTTTAGTCGTTCTAGTAACTATGTGTAGCTCTCTCATGGTTTCAATCTGTATTTGCCTAGTGAAAAATAATTTTGAATATCTTTTTTATGTGGTTATATATTATCTGTATGTTTTTAGTTTCTATACAAAATATTTTGCTCATTTTTAGTGGATGATTTGTTTTTATTATTGTTTTGAGAGTTCTTCATATATTTTGATTACAAATCATTTATCAGATATGTGATTCACAAATATTTTCTCTTAGTTTTATCGTCATATTCTCTTAAAACGTCTTTGAAAAATTTTGCATGTATACATAGTGGAATATTATTGAGCCTTAAAGAAGAAGGAAATCAGGCCAGGTGTGGTGGCTCACGCTTGTAATCCCAGCACTTTGGGAGGCTGAGGTGGGCGGATCACCTGAGGTCAGGAGTTTGAGACCAGCCTGACCAACATGGAGAAACCTCACCTCTACTAAAAATACAAAATTAGCTGGGCGTGGTGGCACACGCCTGTAATCCCAGCTACTCAAGAGGCTGAGGCAGGAGAATAGCTTGAACCTGGAAGGCAGAGGTTGTGGTGAGCCAAGATCGCACCATTGCACTCCAGCCTGGGCAACAAGAGTGAACTCCCCCCCTACCCTCCCCCAAAAAGAAGGAAATTCTGACATTTGTGACAGCATGGATGAAGCTGGAGAACATTTTATTTACTAAGTGATATATGCCAGTCAGAGAAAGACAAATACTACATGAGCTCACATATCTGTGGAATCTAAAACACTGAACTAATTGAAGTAGAGAATAGAATTGCAGTTATCAGGGGCTGATGGGTGAGGAATGGGGAGAGGTTGGTCAAAGAGTAAAAGTTTCCATTAGACAGAATAAATAAGTTCTGGACATCTATTTTACATCATGGAAACTATAGTAAATAATAATACATTGTATATATGAAAGTTGTTGAGAGTAGATTTTAAATAATCTCATCTCCAAAAATGATAAGCATGTGAGGTGATAGATATGTTAATTTGATTTAATTATACTGTAATGTGTACATATATCACAATATCACATTGTACCCCATAAATATATACAATTTTTGTCATTAAAATAAATTAAATATTTTTTAAAATGTATTTTAAATAGCAGAAATTTTTATTTTGATAAAGAAAAATTTATGATTTTGTGGGTCTTGCTTTTCATATTGTTTCTAAAAATTATTTGCTTAACCCAAAGATTAAATGATTTTATCTTTCCAGACATTTACACTTTGAGCATTTACTTTTAGGTCTATAATCTATATTTATACAATTTATATATATTATATATATATGTTGCTAATATGATGAATCACAATTTTTTAAACTTTAAGTTCAGGATACATGTGCAGGTTTGTTATATAGGTAAACTACTGTCACTGAGGTTTCTTGTACAGATTATTTTGTCACCCAACTATTAAGCCTAGTATTCATTAGTTATTTTTCCTAATTCTTTCTCTCCCACCCTCCACCCTCTGGGAGGTAACAGTATCTTTTGTTCTCCTTTATGTGTTCTCATCATTTAGCTCCCACTTATAAATTAGAACATGTGGTATTTGGTTTTCTGTTCCTGCAAATGACATGATCTTGTTCTTTCTAGTGGCTGCGTAGAATTCCACGGTATATATTGTACCAAATTTTCTTTAGCCAGTCTACCATTGATGGGCATGTAAGTTGATTCTATGTCTTTGATATTGTGAATAGTGTTGCAATGAACAGACACATGCATGTATTTTTATGATAGAATGATTTATAATGTTGAGGGTATACCCAGTAATGGAGTCGCTGGGTGGAATGGTAGTTCTGTTTTGAGAAATTACCACACTGCTTTCTACAATGGTTGAATTAATGTACACTCCCTACAACAGTGTATAAGCACTTTTTTACTGCAACTTCACTAGCATCTGTAATTTTTTGACTTTTTAACTATAGCCATTCTGACTGGTGTGAGATGGTATCTCATTGTGGTTTTAATTTGCATTTCACTAATAATCAGTGATGCTGAGCTTTTTTTATATGGCTGTTGGCTGCATGTATGTCTTCTTCTGAAAAATGCCCGTTATGTTCTTTGCCCACTTTTTAATGGGGTTGTTTTCTACTTGTAAATTTGTTTAAGTTCTTTATAAATGCTGTATATTAGACCTTTGTCAAATGTACAATTTGAACAAAAATTCTGCCATTCTGTAGGTTATCTGTTTATGAATAGTTTCTTTTGTTGTGCAGAAGTTATTTAGTTTAATTAGCTCTCATTTGTCAATTTTTGCCTTGGTTGCAATTGCTTTTGATGCTTACTTCATGAAATCTGTATCCATTCCTATACCCAGAATGTTATTGCCTAGGTTGTCTTCCAGAGTTTTTATAATTTTGGGTTTTACATTTAAATTTTTAATCCATCTTGAATTGATTTTTCTATATGGGGTCCAGTTTCAGTCTTCTGCATATAGCTAGCTAGCTATCCCAGTACCATTTATTGAATAGGGATCCCTGTCCCCCATTGATTTTATCAGCTTTATTGAAGATCAGATGGCTGTAGCAGGGTGGCCTTATTTCTAGGATCTCTATACTGTTTCATTGGTCTATATGCCTGTTTTTGTACCAGTACCATGCTGTTTTGTTTACTGTAGCCCTGTAACATAATTTGAAGTCAGGTAGCATGCTGCCTCTAGCTTTGTTCTTTTTGCTTAGGATTGTCTTGGTTATTCAGCCTCTTTTTTGGTCCCATATGAATTTACTTTTTTTTTTCTAGTTCTGTGAAGTACATAATTGGTAGTTTAATAAAAATAGTATTGAATCTTTGAATTGTTTTGGGAAGTATGGCCATTTTAACAATATTGATTTTTCCTATCCATGAGCATAGAATGTTTCTCCATTTGTTTCTGTCATCCCTGATTTCTTTGAGCAGTGTTTTATTGTTCTCATTCTAGAGCTCTTTCACCTACATGGTTAGCTGTAATCCTAGGTATTTTACTCTTTTTGTGGCAATTTTGAATGAGATTGCATTCCTGATTTGGTTCTCAGTTTGACTGTTATTGGCATATTGGAATGCTGGTGATTTTTTTTTTATGTTGGTTTTATATCATGAGACTTTGCTGAAGTTGTTTACCAGCTGAAGGAGCTTTTGAACCAAGACTATAGGGCTTCCTAGATATGGAGTCATGTTGTCTGCCAACAGGATAGTTTGACTTCCTCTCTTCCTATTTAGATGTGCTTTATTTCTTTCTCTTGCCTGTTTGCTCTCGCCAGGACTTCCAATAACATGTTGAATAGAAGAGATGAGAGAGGGACTCCTTGTCTTGTGACAGTTTTCAAGGGGAATGCTTTAAGCTTTTGCCCATTAAGTACAACGTTGGCTGTGTGTTTGTCATAAACGACTTATTATTTTGAGGTATGTTTCTTCAATACTATGTTTGAGAGTTTTTAACATGAAGTGGTGTTGAATTTTATCAAAAGCTTCCTCTCCATCTATTGAGATAAGTATGTGGTTTTGTCTTTAGTTATGTTTATTTGATAAATCACATTCATTGATTTGCCTATATTGAACCAATCTTGCATCCCAGAGATAAAGCCTACTTGGTTGTGGTGGATAAGCTTTTTTAATGTGCTGCTGGACTTAGTTTGCAAGTATATCCTTGAGGATTTTTGCATCAATGTTCATCAAGGATGTTGGCCTTAAGTTTTCTTTTTGTGTTGTGTCTCTGGCAGGTTTGGATATCAGGATGATGCTGGCTTCATAGAATGAGTTAGGGAAGAGTCATTTCTCCTCAATTTTTTTTGGAATAGTTTCAGTAGGAAACGCTTTTATTATGTTTTTCCAAAAACCAACTCATGGATTTTTTGCTCTTTTGAATGTTTGTGTGTGTGTGTGTGTGTGTGTGTGTGTCTGTCTGTCTCCTTTGGTTCAGCTCTAATTTTGGTTATTTCTTGTCTTCTGCCAGCTTTGGCATTGGTTTACTCTTGGTTCTCTAGCTCTTTTAGTTGTGATGTTAGGTTGTCAATTTGAGATTGTTCTAACTTTTTAATGTGAGGATTTAGTGCTATAAATTTCCTTCTTAACACTGCCCTAGCTATGTGCCAGAGATTCTGGTGTGTTGTATCTTTTCTCTCATGAGTTTCAAAGAACTTCTTGATTCCTCCCTTAATTTTATTATTTACTCAAAAGTCATTCAGGAAAAGTCATTTAATTTCTATGTAACTATGAGGTTTTCAGTGATTTCTTTAGTCTTGATTTCTAATTTTATTGTGTGTGCTGTGGTCCAAGAGAGCTGTTGTGGGTTCATTTATTTCGCATTTGCTGATGATTGTTTTATAAATGATTGTTTGGTCTATTTTAGAGTATATGCCCTGTGGCAATGAGAACAGTGTGTATTCTTGTTTTGGGGTAGAGAGTTGTGTAGAAGTCTATCAGATCCATTTGTTTCAGTGCTGAGTTCAGGTCCTCAATATCTTTGTTAATTTTCTGCCTCAGTGTTCTGTCTAATACTGTCAGTGGTGTGTTGAAATCTCCCCCTATTGTTGCATGGGAGTCTAAGTCTCTTGGAAAGTTTTTAAGAACTTGCTTTATGAATCTGAGTGCTCGTATGTTGAGTGCATATATATTTAGGATAGTTAGGTCTTCTCTTGAATTGAACCTTCTACCATTACCTAACACCCTTCTTTGTCTTTTTTCTTTGTTGGCTTAAAGTCTGTTTTGTCTGAAACTAGGATTGCAACTTCTGCTTTTTTCTGTTTTCCATTTGCCTGGCAGATTTTTCTCTATCCTTTTATTTTGAGACTATGAGTGTCACTGGCTTTGAGAAGGGTCTCTTGAAGAAAGAATACCATTGCATCTTGGTTCTATACCCAGTTTGTCACTCTGTGCCTTTTGATTGGGGGCATTTAGCCCATCTACATTCAAGTTTAGTATTGATACGTGTGGATTTGATTCTGTCATCATGACATCAGCTGGTTGTTATGCAGACATTTTTTTGGGGTTGCTTTTTATAGTCAGTGGTTTGTGTACTTCAGTGTGTTTTTGTGACAATTGATAAAGGTCTTTCCTTTCCATATTTAGCGCTTCCTTCAGGAGCTCTTGTAAGGCTGGTCTGGTTTTTACAAATTCCTTCTTCATTTGCTTGTCTAAAAGGGATCTTATTTCTCCTTTGCTTATAAAGCTGAGTTTGGCAAGACATGAAGTTCTGGATTTGAATTTCTTTTCCTTAAGAATGTTGAATATTGGCCTTCAGTCTCTTCTGGATAGTAGTGTCTCTGCTGAGAGGTCTGGTGTTAGTCTCATGGGCTTCCCTTTGTAGGTAACTGGACCTTTCTCTCTTACTGCCTTTAACATTTTTTTTTTCCTTTCATTTTGCCCTTGGGGAATCTGATAATTATGTGACTTGGAAATGATCTTCTTGTGAAGTATCTTACTGGGTTTCTCGACATTTTTAAATGTAAATGTTGGCCTTTCTAGTTAGGTTGGGGAAATTCTCATGGATGATATCCGAAAATATGTTTTCAAGTTGGCTCCATTCCATTATCCTCATCTCTTTCAGGGACAAAAATGAATCATAGATTTGACCTCCATACATAACCTCATGCTCTTCATTAGTTTTGTTTATTATTTTTTATTCTTTTTTCTCTATTCTTCTTTGACTATCTATTTTAGAAAGCCAGTCTTCAAGCTCTGAGATTCTTCCTTTGGCTTGTTCTATTGTGCTACTAATACCGGTGATTGCATTGTGAAATTATTGTAGTATGTTTTCCAACCCTATCAAGTTGCTTATGGTTTTTTGTTTGTTTGTTTGTTTGTTTTTGACAGAGTCTCACCCTGTTGCCCAGGCTGGAATGCAATGGCGTGATAACAGCTCACTACAACCTCCTCCTCCTGAGTTCAAACAATTCTTCTGTCTCAGACCCCCGCTTAGCTGGGATTACAGGTGCCCCCACCACACCCAGCTAATTTTTTGTGTTTTTAGTAGAGATGGGGTTTCACCATGTTGGCCAGGCTGTTCTCGAACTCCTGACCTCATGATCCGCCCACTTCGGCCCCCTGAAGTTGTTGGGATTACAGGCGTGAGCCACTGCACCCAACCATTTATGTTCTTTTCTATACTGGGTATTTTATCTGTCAGCTCTTGTATAGTTTTACCATGTTTAATTTTTAAACATTTAATCAGCCATGCATTTTAGTGATAACCCCCATTTTGTAATAATGAATTGCTCTGGTAATACACTGTTGGATTTGGTTTGCTAAAATTCTGTTAGGAATTTCTGTTCTAGTACCAAAATAGCAGCCTAGAAGCAAGCTAGCTTCACTGCCACTCATAGAAAACCAGAAACAAATACATAATGCTGTGGTTATTACCATCAATATCTCAGGATTCAAAACCAGGGAGGAAACAGTTCCCTGGGCCGCAGATAAATAGAAGCATTCTGAGCATATGGTAAAAGAACCAAATATTCATATCCACGATGCCTCCTCCAAATTTGCCTGCCACCAACTGCATGGAAAATTTCCCCCTGACTTATTGTCTCTACACCGTTAAAAATGAGATTGAGATGGGCAACCAGCCTCCTCAGTACCTCGGGTTCACTGGCAGGATATTTGTATTTTCCTCAATCCACAAGAAGCATCAGGAGTGCCTAAAGGGCAAAATATCCCTAAGGATATCCAGAGACAATATGGGGAGGTGGAACTGCCATCCTCAGTCTTGGAAACTCTGCTCTATAACTCTTTCAAAGGAGACCCCAAGTCAGAGTGGCTGTTCAGCAGCACCATGTTGTAGGAGGTTTGTTCCACTGGTCCCCTGGGCATGAACACCTAGGAAGCCTTCTCACACTAATTGGAAATTGTCTTTGGAATATCCCCCATTCCAGACAGACTGTATTCTAATTATTTACTAGAACTCAGGTAAATATGGGCTTAAGGTACCATCTACTCTCAAAAAAGGCAAAAATGTGGGGAGAAAAAGGAAAAAAAGAAATAATAAATGAATGAAAATAAAAAGAAAGAAAGAAAGAAAATCAACAGGTAAGTTAAAAAGAATCTAAGCAAATATAGTCTAATTTTCTAAGCAAATATATCTAAGCAAATATAGTCAGGAAAAATATTGCAAATATATCTAAGCAAATATAGTCAGGAAAAAATATTGCAAATATATCTAAGCAAATATAGTCAGGAAAAAAAAAGCCAGGCAGAGAAGTCTGGAATACACAACTAATCTTGGAAGCACTTTAATAGATGTGCATGCACAAAAAATAACAGCAAATAGAAAACCACGACCTCCACAGACAAAGCAATAAACCTGTGACTGACCTTCACAAGACAGTAATATATGAACTCCTTGATAAATAATTTAAAATATCAATTTTAAGGAAACTCAGTGATCTCCCAGATAACAGAAAAATAATTCAGAAATTTATCAGATAAATTATAAGAAAAAAATAATTTTTAAAATCAAACAGAAATCTTGGAAGTGAGAAATATATTTGCTGATCAAAAAAAATTATTAGAGGCTCTTAGTAACAGAATGGATCAAGCAGAGGAAATAATTACTGAGCTCGAAGAATGGCTATTTGAAAATACACAGCTAGAGGGAAAAAAAAGATTGAAAATTAAGGAAAGTAAGCTACCAGATATAGAAAATAACCTCAACAGGCCGAATCCGAGCATTATTGGTGTTCAAAAGGGATTTGAGCAAGAATGAGGGGAAGGAAACTTCCCTTCATTCACAAAAACAATAATACAAAACATTCTAAAACTTGGCAAAATGACAAATATCTGGGTACAGAAAGGACTCAATTCTTCCATTGAAAGTCATAGAGTGGCTGAATGGATAAAGAAACAAGATCTAAATATTTAATGCCAAAAAGAAACCCACTTCACCAATAAAGGCACATGTAGACTGAAAATGAATGGGTAGAGAATGATATTCCATACAACTGGAAACCAAAAAAAGAGGAGGAGCAGCTCTACTTATATCAGAATAAAATAGACTATTACAAACAGGTATATACCAATAAATTGGAAAACTTATTGAATACATTCCTGGGCACATATAATCTGACAAGTTTGAAGCATGAGGATATTGAGAACCTCAACAAACCAATAACAAGTAATGAGATTGAAGTCATAACAAAAAGGTTTCATAAAAGAAAAGCCCAGAATCTGTTGGCTTCACTGCTGAATTTTACCCAACCTTTCAAGAAGAATGAATACCAATTCTTCTCAAAGATCATAGCAGAACCAAGAACAAAAACCATATGGTTATTTTAATAGATACCAAAAAAGCATTCAATACAATATAATATTCCTTTATGGTAAAAATCCTCAAAAACTGGATATAGAAAAAACATACCTCATGAAAATAAAGGCTATGTAAGCCAAGCCCACAGCTAACCATTATACTAAATAGGAAAATAATGGAATCCTTTTTTATATCTAGAACAAAACAAGGATACTCATTTTCACCACTTTTATTTAACACAGTACTGGAAGTCCTAGCCACAGAAATTAGTCAAGAGAAAGAAACAAAGGGCATCCAAATTGGGAAGAAAAACTAAAATTAGTCTTGTTTGCACATGCATGATCTTATACCTAGAAAAATCTGAAGACAACATAAAACAAAGTTAGAACTGATAAATTCAGTACAGTTGGAAGATACGGAATCAACATCCAAAAATCAGTAGCAGTTATATAATTCTTCAGTTAACAATATGAAATAGAAATCAATAAAACAATCCCATTTGCAGTAGCTACAAAGAATATAAAATGCCTAGAAATCAATTTAACCAAAGATATAAAAATCCTGTAGGAGAAAACTACAAAATACTGATGAAAGAAATTGAAGAGAACACACAGAAATGAAAAGATATTTCATGTTAATGAACTTGAAGAATATTGTTAAAATGACAATACTACTCAAAGCAGTTTACAAATTTAATGCAATCCCAATGAAAACACCAATAACATTATTCACACAAATTTTAAAATTTCTACACTGTCCATGGAATCACAAAAAGATCCTGAATAGCCAAAGCAATCCTAAACAAAAAGAACAAAGCATCACACTACCTGACTTCAAAATATACTAGGAAGCTATAGTAAATTGTACCTGCATAAAACCAGACACATACATCAATGGAACAGAATAGAGAGAACTCAGATATAAACCTAGGCATTTACCACCAATTCATTTTTTTCACAAAGGTACCAAGAACTTACAGGGGAAATGACAATCTTTTCAATAGACGGTTCTGAGAAAACTGGATAAACATAGGTACAGGAATTAAACTAGACCCTATCTCTCACCATATATAACAATAAAATCAAAATGATTTGCAAATCTTAATCGAAGACTTGAAACCCTGAAACTATTATAAGAAAATTTAAGGATATGCTTCAGGGCAATGGTTTGGGCAAAGAATTTTCGTGTAAGACCGCAAAAGCAAGGCATTGCAAGCAATAATAGCTGAATGGGATTATATCAAGCTAAAAACCTTTTGCACAAAAAAGGAAACAGTCAATAAAATAAAGACATAACTTAAATGGGAGAAAATGTTTCCAAACTATCCATCTGACAAAAGATTAATAACCAGAATATATAAGAAGCTGAAACAGCTCAATAGCAAAAAGATAATAATCTAATTGCAAAATGGGCAAAAGATCCTAAATGACATTTCTCAAAAGAAAACATACAAATGACCAAAACGTATATTTTTTTAAAAAATGCTTAACATCACTAATCATCAGAAAAATGCAAATCAAAACTACAATGAAATGTTTTACCCTACTTAAAATGGTATTTATAAAAAAATAAAGAATATTGATGCTAGTGAGGATGTGGAGAAAGGGGAACCCTTGCACACTATTGGTGCAGGTACAAATTAGTACAGCCACTGTGGATAACTGTATGAAGGTTCCTCAATAAATGAAAAATCACAACTACCTTAGGATCCAGCAATTCCACTGCTGGGTATAAAGCCAAGAGAAAAAATAATGAGTAAATCAAAGAAATACGTACACTCCTCATTTACTGTAGCACCCTTTACAAAAAAAATAAAAATTGAATCAACCTAATTGCCTGTCAATGTATGAATGGATAAAGGAAATGTGATATATATACACAATGAAATAATATTCAGCCATAAAAAGAATAAAATTCTGTCATTTGCAGCAATATTAATGAAACTTTATATCATTATATTAAGTGAGATAAGCCAAGCAGAGCAAGACATATATCACATATTCTCACTCCTATGTGGGAGCTAAAAAAGGAGATCTTATGAAGACAGACAGTAAATTGGTGTTTTCCAAAGGCCAGAAAGGGTAGAGAGTAGAAGGGGTTGAAGAAAGTTTGATGAATGGGTACGAACTAACAGTTTTATATGTACGTATATACACATATATACACGTATATACACATATATATACACATATACATGTATATATATACATGTATATGTGTATATATATGTATATATATACACATATACATGTACATATATATATACATGTATATGTGTATATATATGTATATATATACACATATACATGTACATATATATATACATATACATATATATAAATATATATGGAGCTGGGGGCCTTAATCACCCCTCAATACTGTATAGCTTTACTTTATTAAGCTATGTTACACACAAACATTTTTTGCTTTTTGATTTTGTCACATGCATATTATTATTCTTTTCTTCATTAGCCAGTACTGATACACATACATGTCAGTATTTGATAGCTCAGTAGGGTGACTATAGCTTACAATAATCTACTCTATATTTCAAAATAGCTTGAAGAAAATAGTTTGAATGCTTCTAGCATAAAAAAGACAAATATTTAAAGGTGATGAATGCTCCAGTTATATGGATTCAATGTTTGCAATATATGCATATATTATCATATGTATTCTGAAAATATGTACATGCATCAATTTAAAAAATTAAGAATTTTGCATTCATTTTCATTAGGGATATTGGACAATAGTTTTCTTGAACTATCATTCTCTGGTTTTGGTATCAAAGTAAAGCTCATATCATAGGATGTGTCAGAATAATTAGTGTAGAGCTGGCACTATTTCTTCCCTTAACTGTTTGGTCAGATTCATCAGTAAGCCACTTGGACCCCAAAATTTGTTTAACAGCTATGGGACTATTCATGTTAACAATTTCTTGATGGGTGGGATTTGGGTAGTTTTACCCTTTTCAATGATTTGCAAAACAAAACTGCAGAATTTATTGGCTTAAAGCATTCATCATGTCATTTACTATTCTTTTAATGTCTGCAGAGTCTTCAGTGTTGCAGTGTCTATGTTCTTGATCTTGGCAATTCGTGTCTTCCATTTATTTTTAGCTATCATTCTGGCTAGTGTTTATCCATTTTATTGGCATTCTCTTTCCTTTGCTTTTTATTCATCCATTCGCTGTTCTATCCATCCATCAAACTATTCCAAAAAGAATTTATAGACTATATTTTAATAGGTGCTGTTGATACGACACAAAATAAGGTATCATATCTGGGCTAGGAACAAAAAATTCAGCGAGGGAAAACAAAAGTGTACACATGATTGAGCTTTTCACAACATGCTGTCTATTTTGTCCGATGTTCAGTTGAGTTTAGCTTTGCTCAGAGTGGGATTTAGATGAGATTAAACACAACTGAGAATAAAGAGGGAATGTAGGAAGAACATAAGAATTATTAGCATCAATTGCAAAGCTTTTCCTAACAAGATCTGGAAGGACAGTCCATTTAATTATTGAAATTGCTACTGCCTTAAAGGCTGTACACAGTCCCTTTCCCATGAGAAACATGAAGTCTTTATATATTTAATAAAAGCAATGTCAAATCCATGGTGTACATTTGCCCATAGGTAAAACATGAAAAATCAGTCGATTTTATATGGTGCACTATCTTGGAATTCATGAGATTATTAAATGCAACACTAAATATAAAGCAACATGCACTCTACCAAAAAAAAACTTCTTTAAAATCCTAACTCAACATAGCATAATTCAAGTCACAAACTTAGGTAGTGGAATAATTTTAATATTAATGAATAATGTTTTTGATCAAAACTTTACAGTAATTCAAATATAACCAAAAAAAGCTTAATACAAAATTCATATTTCATATTTATAAGTGCCTTGATTTTTTAAAAGTTGCTTAAATTGTATAATAAGCATTCACTATTACCTATCTATCCTTTGCAAATAAGCATGAATCAAATAACTTATTTATATTGGTTAGCCACTCAAAGGATAACCAATTGAAAAAGAAATCTACTTCACTGTTTATTGATTTACCTTCTTGCTACTCAAAAATTTGTGGATGCTTTAGCATTCCTTAAAAGAATCTAATAAATCTTCAATCTTTATGCTGATGAATACAACTAAATGGACCATTCCACTGCTTGGTTATTAGATCAGCTTCTACCTACAATCGTACAACTAGCATTACCACTTCAAATTCCAATATGTTAGCTCTCTTGATCCCATTTTCTCTGTCCGCTGAATAACCTATTTTGAATCTTTTACTTTTCATATCTCTCACTGTTGATGGCACTGTCCTCTGAACTCTTTTCCATCTATTTTTCAGAAGATATAATTCCATTCGCCTGCCTTTTTCACCTCGTATTCAGTATTACTCCTTCATTTTTAACTTTCAGAAGTAGCTCTTCCCCCACTGAACCACTTCCAACAATGTTCTATGGGCAGTTTTTATTCTCTTTATTCTATACAGTAATGAGGAGAATCAAAATAATAATAATAAAGAAGAAGAAAATAAATCAAATTATTTGAGTATTTAATATACATCAGCTACCTACCTATCCTTTTTCTTTTTTATAATACTGAAATAGTTATTTGTCTTAGTTTAAAATAAAGACATTCAGGTTCAGAAGATAAAATTATTTTCCCAAGATTATCTAATGCTTGTTCAAGATTTCAAAGGAGGTCTGTTTACTAACAGCAACCACTTATTGAGCACATCCTAATTATCAGGCCAAATAGATGCATTATCTCATTGAACACTAACAAGAACCCCTGAGCTAGAGACTATAATAGTCATCATATAATTATCTCCCTTTTCTAAGTTTCACTGATGGACAAAGAAATTTTCTCAAGGTCAAATAAATATTCAGTGAGTGGAGATTTATTTTAACTCAAATCCAAGCAGTCTGGAATTGGAGCTGGGGGCCTTAATCACCCCTCAATACTGTATAGCTTTACTTTATTAAGCTATGTTACACACAAACATTTTTTGGTTGTTTGATTTTTGTCACATGCCCATTATTATTCTTTTCTTCTTTAGCCAGTACTTCAGGGAAAAAATGTAAGCAAGATGTATTACTTAATGTCAACAACTAGATTGGCTCCAAAAGGAATATATAATGGAAATCTATATCTGTATCTATCTACTACCTATCTAAATGTCTATCTCTCTATATAGAGAGAAAGAGAAAAACACACAAAGAGGGGGAAAGAAATAAGAAAAGGAATCATGAAATAAACTTTAAATGTGATTATTTTTTATTTTTTAAATAACCCTTATTCTACTGAGTGTCATTGTTTTTAAATTTTGATTATCCTAATTAAAAAATGATTTTGAATTATATTCTCTAATTGATCAAATATGTAAATTTCTCATGGAGGCCAGTTTTTACTTTTTGCTATCTTTTTCCTGGACCCTAAATCCACCCTTCATTTCAACTTGATTTTAATTACTGTCTTTGAAAATGTACCACATATAACTTAGAAATACTTTTGCCATCATTTGAAATAAATGTAAACAAAAACCATCCTTTAACTGTTATAACATTATAAAATATTTGCATTAGAACTTATTCTTATGTGACTATACTCACTTTTATAAAGTGAGAGTAAATTTCTAAGCTGACTAGAATAAATATGGCTCAATCAACCACAATTCCATTAAAGTTGCTGTTATTTTTACATACTAAAACATATTTTAATCTCATAATTCATTTCCAAATTCATGCTATCAGTTTATTTTCTATATATAGATCAAAGACAAGATTGAAAACCAACTCAGTATATTTTAAATGGTAGGCAAGTTAGAACAACAATTTTTACTTGAGCTGACCAAGGTCAACAGCTCAAAGCACAATATATTCTCAAAGAACATTCTTCTTAGTAATCCTCTTCAGAAATATATTGAAAATCAGGTGTACCTGGATATTGCTATTTTCATGCAGGTTAATGCCAAATATCCAAGTCATATGTTCAACAATAAGACAAAAATCTATTAACATTCTTTTTGAAGGGTCATTTAGAGTATTACCATTTTCATAACTTGAATAGTCCTTTTCATTTCATATTTTGCCATTTATTTTCACAATATTAACATAAAGTAAATGTGTATTGTAATCTATATGGCAATGAACTATTTTTAACACACACACCTAGACCCAGAATTCAAAAAGATCACTTGGCCTGAAGCACAGGATAGAAGAATATCATCACTATTCTTTCAAGTGGGAAATGCAATTTAAAAACCAATGTTCAACTGATATCTGGATATCAGTGCATAAAAATACCTGCACTAATATTTAATAACCTTGAGGGATTATAAAATACAGAACAGAGAACACATATAATAATATCTTCAGGTTTTCATTTCCACAAAACCTACAAATCTATTTTAGCACTCAAGTTAAATGGCTTCTAGAGGGCCATAAGATTACACACTTTCAAAGTACAAATGACAACAATTTATTGAATCAATTAATTAGCTATTTATTATTTCAGTAACTGAATTGAACTGTTTCTAGTCATGAGTTTTCCAGATTCACTGTTTTTTCTCCCATTATACTAAGTTTGCCATCGATGCATTACAGCCAATGTCTTTCCATTGAGTTTGTTTGATGTTACCTGAAAAAAAAAAATCTCCTTTTACAAGGGGCAGTATGGAAGATCTAATTGAGCGTGCTCTAGGACACTAACTTCATATTACAGTTTTGAGGGTGTTCATATGGTGTGACTAAAATACAAAAGAAAATTATATGTGATTTGCATCGTCCTGATAAATCTAGAATTAAATGTTAAGTGGGCAGTTCATAAGTAAAATATCATAGATTTATTTGAAAGTTGGTATTCAGATAGAAGTACACAAAAGAGTATATTTTATTCAAATATATACACACACATACATCCAGGTTTGATGAGTTAACAACTAATGAAGCTGACTCTAGATTATTCCTGAAGGTTTAAAGGTTTTAGAAATATAAAGGATGACAGAAAATCTAATGAGATATGCTGAGCTTGGAAGGGGACATGGAAGTAATGTGAACAAGAAAAAAAAAAAAAGACAATAGCATATATCTGATTCATCTGAACTTAGAGCACTAGACCTACACTTTAACCTGAACTAACCAAAAGTCATTAAGGATAAGAAAAGGGGAAGAAAATTGCCTCATCTTTGATGGCCTGAATCACATGTTTAATTAGAAGATGTAGGAAATACCTCAGAACTAAAGAAATTCTCAGGGTCTGGTGCCCTACAGAAATAAAAGCACAGTTCAGCAATCTCAATGGAATAGCTCACAGTCCTAACCTATAGGCTTTATTTTTACAGCTTAAAAGATTACCACCCTGTAACAGGTTATTATGTCTTATATTTGCTTGGAAGTAACATCAAGTTAATCTTTTTACATCTAACATTTGATTTTTATTTGCCAAGAGTAATTTTCAAAGCATGTGACTCATTTTTTGTCCTTGGTGAGAGTCTGAAGTCATGAATTTTAATAAACATGAAGCCACAGCTAAGAATCACCAAAACTTGTTAACTTGCAGGATTTCTAACTTAAAACAGAATGAAATATATACAATAAAAGGTAGAATAACATGCTGAAAAAATTTAATAGTGTCAAATGTAGAAAAAATATTTAGTTCTGTGTAGAAAATAAATAGCTTCTTTGTATAACAATGGCATTCTTATATATGACAATACGGCTAGTAAAATGTTTTGTTTAGTTGCCAAATAGTAAAATATTAATGTTTTAAAAGACTCAATGCTTTCAAATTAAGAATAAATCATGGCCAAAATGAGCATTGCAATAATAAGAGCTAGAATAGTTGATGAATGAATTAAAATCATAGAAGACAAATGTAAATGTTTATTACAGAGCCAAACATTTCTGAAATATTTAAAACATTTATCAAAGTATTTTCTCTTAAAAAAAAGCATACTGTAAATAATTACACCCATCTGAATATAATATCATGTTTATGTATTTGTAGAAATCTGAAAATTTTAAAGGCATGAGTTCTGTAAAATTAAAGAACATTTAAATATATAAATACACATGTCAATATATAGATCTATGCAGCCATAATCTATATTTTATGTAAACATAACCTATGTATTATGTAAACATATAAAGCTATATATTAAAATACAAAAGTATTTATATATAATACATATCATATATATTATGCATTATATATATACATGTATGCATATTTAAATAATGCATAATATATAAATACATAAACCTGTGTATTAAAATATATGTACATATATACATACATAAACCTATGTTTTAAAATATATATCCATAATATACATCTCTAATAGAGAAGATACTGTTTAAATTTTTAATTTTGATTGTTAGAGATACCTAGTAATAAAGGGACTGAAAAATTGAAAAAAAAACAAAACAAAGCACTCACACTGTGAGAAAAAAAAAGTGTTTGAAAGCCTGCATCTGTCTAACATCCTATCAGCAGGCATATTAACTGAACAAAGCACTTGCTTTTTTTTGATGCCAATGCTGATTTTTTTTTGTTTGTTTACTTAAAACATCATTTTCATAGATATTCAAAAAGAAGCTTTGGTGTCTGTCTAGTTCATTAATAGTTTTATTAATTCAGCTAGTCATCAGGTGCAATTCATCAACCGCACAACCCTTTGTGTTCTATTTTTGCTAAATGCTTCTTCTCTGGGATTTAAATTGTGAAGAAAAAGTGGCTGACTAATGTGAATTTCTCAATTTATTCATGTTCAATGAAAAGCTATTCATCAGCATAAACTCTCCTGTGAGTTCAAATCAAATTTGAACCACCTGGGAGTAAACAAAATTGTTCTTCTTCCCTAGCACTTGGAAGTGGATAATAATAACACATTTTCAAGAAAGTCAGGATACTAATATGTTTAACTGAAATAAAATAAAGATGATAAGGCATCAAGTTTTTCCACTATATCAGATGTTTTGCCCATGCAATAAGAGCTTCTGAAATATTTTGGTAGTTTTATTTCCATCATTAATGCTAATTTCTTCTGTATCTTGTAGGTATACAATAATCAGCTATTCTCCATGCCCTATAGCATGTGCAAATTCTGTAAGACTATTATTCTACCACCTTTCCTTTGAAACATTTGAACTATTTATGGAATTGATGGTTAAAACAAAGTATTCACTTTCAAAATTGTTATTAAGCATTCAAAATCAACATTCCTATAAACCTAAAATACAGAATTTATCTACTTGAGTTTACAGGTGCTTAGACTTATAAAAGTAGACCTTTTTTTTTTTCGTAACAAATCTAAGGCTAACAGAAGCTTATGGAGTAGCATGGAGCCTGATGTGTATTTCAGAGAGAATTAAGAAATAATCTTGTAGAGAGTCTTCTCTAGTAATAGTGGAGCTAATTCTCACCTATTTTTGAGCACTCGTGGCAATACAAGATTAAACCTAGTGCTGGAGATTTTTGGGCTCATGCGTGCATGTCTAAATAAATTATCAGTAGGTTAAAAACAAAGGAACAGAATGAAATGGTAAAGTGCACATTCCGTTTCACTTATTCTTCTTGAGGACTCAAAGATACTTGGATTCAGCATATAAAAACCCATATATGTAATACAAAGTACAGGAGATCCACAGTCCTCTTCAGGAAAGAGAATTCCATTATCTGTTTATCTATTAGGAAATGGAATACTCTTTTCTGAACTGTAATTTTTAGGAAAGTATTATGCATACATATATGGAATATCTTATTAGAAGTGGATGTACGGAGTTTTAAAATAGGATGATTTATGAAGTTTTCTGTTTAATACTTATTCTTAGCATACCTCCAAAGCCTCTGAGGCGATCCATTTTGTTTCCCAGGAAGCTAGATAAAGCCCAAATTCACCTTCTCCCAATATAGCTGTAAGAGTTGATACTGTGTGATAGAAGATAAAGCCCAAATTCACCTTCTCCCTATATAGCTGTAAGAGTTCATACTGTGTGATAGAAGAGACCAAAATGTGCAAAGAGCTACAGCCCTGTGAGGAGCCTGCAGTGCATTGCAACTTGAGTTTCAATCTGAACTGTATGGACAGAGCTCATTGTACCTCAGTGACCATCATCCTTGGGAGTGAGGGTAGGAAGTGAAAGGAGGCAATTCACGTGTTTTTCCTTGAAGCTATATTTTAAGACTGTGTAGAACATCTTGAAGTTTGGAAACATATTTGCTTTTGCAGGTGATGGCATTTTCTAAAATATTATTACAAAATATATGAAAATTGCATTGTATTTGTCACAATAAATCAAACATGTTACATAATAATGTAATAAAATCTAGTTTAACATTATAATTTTATTCAATTATTTCATCCACATTGAGATATTTACTAAGTCATGAAGTTTATATAGATCATGAGATGTAAAAGATCTGCTATTACTAATTTGTTTTTAAAAATCCCATGTTCATTATAATAGGTAGTGCTGCTTAAAATGTCTGTGTAATGATCTACACTATTATCTGCAGCACAATGATGTTTTCACAGCTGCTGTATGCCTGGAATCAGCCATGTCCTTTGTGAAACCTTGCCTCGGCATGGGCTCTTATTCCTAACATTTGCCTTTTAAAATCTCTATAGAGATCTAACAGAAAATTCACAAGAACAGCATCTTTTGTGCTTCTCTTTCTCTGAAAATACCAAAGCAGCAGTGTATCTTCCCATATTTAAAAAAGAAAGAAAATGTTTTAATCTTTCATTTTCCAATATAAAGTTTTTAGCCAAAAAAGTATTTATTAAAAGAAAATAGATCTGTCACTCACTAATTCAATGACTAACTACATAAGTTTAAATTTACTTTTTCTTTGAGTATCAGACAAAAGTAAAACAAACTAGGAATTTCAGTTCTCTTTCTGAAAAATGAAATATATATTACATAATGAAATATACATATATATATACACACACACGGCGCTAGCAATTAAATCTAAAGTGTTTATCTAGAAGTAGGGCAAACAGAATTTAATTCTTGGTTTGTTTCCCTCTAATATTTGTCATGTCTTATGGACTGGAGGAGCCAATCCACCTGTCAGGAGTTTATTGCAGAAAAATGGTAACTTCTGGGAAATAATTCATCCTAAAAATTGTCAGAAACCAGCTTGGTTCAATATACAGATATCTTTCAGAATGGAGAGATAATCCTGAAAACAGCAATGTTACTAATAATAGTTAACCCCTTACTCCCATCCCCATTAATGTATTGATGTCCAAATCCTATGAAAGGAAGAAAAAACCTATGAATAAAAGCAATGAGTAGGACCACATTTCTTGTAATGACAGAGAACTGAGGTGGCTGTACCTTCCACAAATAACAATTCTAAAGTGAAAAAATTATACAATAGGTCAACTATTTAAAGGTACTGTAAAAAACCCAATGTAGAGAGAATCCAAAGGAAATTCTAATCTTGAGTGTGGCTTTTTGACCAACTTCTACAACTTCTTCTATAGCTGCAGGAAATACCAGAACAAAACTCTACATCCTTGCCAGTAAAAGGTGCTGTAGATGAGTGTTTAGGCAGAAAATCTCCAAATTGTATCATCTATAATTCCCAGTTTTCAACCAAAAATTAGTAGACATGCAAAGAAATAAGAAAGTAAAATCCATACTAGTATGCTCAATAGAAGGTGATTCCAAGTGGGTCAAAATATTAGATTTAGCTCATAAAGTCTTTAAAGCAGCTAAAATAAATATATTCAAATAAGAAAAGATAAATACACTCAAATGATTAAGGAAAAATATGTTCTCAATATGATACTCTCCTATCACAAAATGCAAGTGAGACATTCTTCAACTTTGACATGCAGCACAGAAAACAGAAGGGACTTTTGCATATCAAGAATTTCAAAGAATGATAGAGAAACTTTGGTACATCAAATATGCCAATGCATTTATCACATGCAGGCAGCACTGGACAAAACTTCTGGAAGCAGTAGCTCAGAATCTGATCCTGAGCTGCTGTAGGGAGCATTATTGAGAATATAGACAACTACCTCTTTTTGCACAGGCCTCATTCTTCTCAAAGTGGCCATTGAAAGAAGTGGCAAGGTCCCTTCTGATGGGCATATTTTACTGAGAAAGCTTTTTATATTAGAGGACTCTCAAATAAAATTAAATTATTCTTTGAAAGAAAAATAAAATCGTGTTTTAGAAATCATTTTTTGGCCAGGCGTGCAGGCTCACACCTGTAATCCCAGCACTTTGGGAGGCCGAGGCAGGCAGATCACGAGGTCAGGAGATCGGCTCCTGGCTAACACGGTGAAACCCCGTCTCTACTAAAAATACAAAAAAATTAACCAGGCGTGGTGGCAGGCGCCTATAGTCCCAGCTACTCTGGAGGCTGAGGCAGGAGAATGATGTGAACCCGGGAGGCGGAGCTTGCAGTGAGTCGAGATCGCACCACTGCACTCCAGCCTGGGCGACAGAGCAAGACTCCGTCTCAAAGAAAAAAAAAAGGAATCATTTTCTAAACAATACAGTTAGTCACAACCTGTATTATTCCAAATACAAATATTACCATTTTTGACAACACAGTATCTTCCAGTTGCTTTTCTATGTTTCTTTTTGATTAGCAATTGTATATCATCACACTAATAGACAATATGGATGGGTAAACATTCATAACAACATTTTTTAAATACTAGGACTGAACACTGATTCAAGAACACACCCTCATTACTCTTCTCCACCCGGTATAATTTTCACCAAGTCCATTTCCTTGATTTCACTAAGATGCAATCATTACTTCTGCAGTCTAGCACCATTACAATTTGGTGCTTGGCACATATTAGGCAATCCATATATATTTGTTGAAATACATGAGACAAATGCCCCAAACAGCAACAAGGTACATTTATAAAGCCCCATTTACTGCAGAAGTGAATTAAGTATTTAGAGTTATATCTATACCTGGGAGATATACTGTTCAACTTCTTAAACACTCATTTTACCCATTGATATGGTTTGGCTGTGTCCCCACCCAAATCTCATCCTGAGTTGTAACTCTCATAATTCCCACATGTTGTGGGAGGGACCTGGTGGAGACAATTTAATCATGTGGGTGGTTTCCTCCATACGGTTCTTGATATGGTTCTTGATACGAGATCTGATGGTTTTATAAGGAGAAACCCTTTCGCTTGGCTCTCATTCTCTCTTGCCACGGACATGTAGGAAGTTCCTTTCACCTTCTGACATGATTTGAGGCGTCCCCAGCCACGTAGAACTGTGGCTTAAACCTCTTTTTCTTTATAAATTACTCAGTCTCTGGTATATCTTTATTTTTATTTTTATTTTTTGAGACAGACTCTCGCTCTGTCTCCCAGGCTGGTGTGCAGTGGCGCAATCTCAGCTCACTGCAAGCTCCGCCTCCCGGGTTCACGCCATTCTCCTGCCTCAGCCTCCTGAGTAGCTGGGACGACAGGCGCCCGCCACCACTCCCGGCTAATTTTTGTATTTTTAGTAGAGACGGGGTTTCACTGTGTTAACCAGGATGGTCTCGATCTCCTGACCTTGTGATCCACCCGCCGTGGCCTCCCAAAGTGCTGGGATTACAGGCATGAGCCACCGCGCCTGGCCTGGTATATCTTTATTAGCAGTGTGAAAATGGATTAATAACCCCCATCATGCTGTTTTTTTCCAAACCCAGGAATAGTAGGCAGTAGAAAGGACAGAATCACTCTATTATTTAGGTATGAAAAGACATGGTGTTATATTTTCCTTGGTCAATATTTCAAGGAGCCAAATGATACCATTCCAGCCTCATAAGAATTTATTTCAAGTTCCAAAGATTGGTTGGTTAATTTATTTCAATGATGGAGCAATGAAAATATGTTTACACTGAATACCAAATACACATATGATGGTTCTTAAGGAGTCAAAATCTAAAGACGACCAACTGAAAAAGTTACTTGGTTCTAGTGGCAGATTTTTGTTTATAGGCAGTGGTATAAATTATCATCTGTTTTTTGTTAGACTGCCAGTGCTAAAATCTCACCTGAAGGACAAGTCAAAATCTCTTGCAGCCTATAATATATTTATAAGCTACCTCTTATAAATGTTCATCTACTAATATCACCACTCCATATGCAGAGATCCTCTAAGAATAATATTGTATTTTGATCTTATTAAAGACAGTTAACAAAATATTACAATTGTATTATTAATAATACAAATTTATTTTGTTAACAAATCAAATAGTTGAAATCTTACCTACTGAATTACTTGAAAGTGATATTATTTGAATCTGTTCTAACAACTAACCACTTTCTATCCATAATTCTCCATGTGAGCCACTACATCATGCCTTGGTGGGACCTGCCATTCTAGTTCCTTCACATTTGATGCAGCTGGTTAACCTATTCATAGCTGACTCTTCTTCAACCTCATTTAATGCTGAACTGAATTAGGAGAACAGGAGCACAAAGTGGCTATGAAAGAAGTTGGGAACTTTTCCAAGAAAGTTTATAATACAGAGAGCAATTGTGTTTTGCTATCTGCTGATTAAATCCAATCACAGGCCTGCTAGTGATACCCAGGCCACTTAGCATTCAGTGTTGGGTTCTGGTATGTATGTGAAGAGGAATAAACTGAAATGTATATGGAATCAAAGATAAACCTTATCAGCTGACTAGATGGATGAAACTTACGGAGGAGATACCCATGCATACTTATAAATAAAAATGTTAACTTAAATAAAACTAATAGTGAAAAGGCCAAGGTTTTATTGTCACATAAATATGACTGGAGTCTCCTTTTTCCTTTGTAAAGGTGAAGCCATTGATTGGTGAGTATTAGTTACCTAACAAATAATTCATATTACAGAATAGAATGTGGCCATTTTTGATCTCTATTTGGAATATAACATTAGAGTATGATTACAGATGGCAGAATCATATATCAACATTTTATTGTGATTAGATACACTTGTGAAGGGGGGATTTATTTTGAAGTGTTGGAGAATGCTCTTTAGTGTATTCTAGTAGTGTTTTAAAATTTTGTTAGGTATAAAAACTTTAAGATCCTTTGAAAAGAAATTAGAAAACAAAATATTATAAATAATGGAGTGTTACAGGGCACTTATTAAATTGGCTAAGGTATTATTTTTACTATTGTAAAGTACAAAAAATGAGTTAAGGAAAGTTTAAGTGATTTGCCCATCGTGACTCACAGCTAGTAAGATGTAGGGTCAGAATTGCCCCATAGATTATCACAAACTGTTGTGATCTCATCAAAACTGAAGTCATTCATGTTCCAGAAGGATAATGTCCCCAAATTTCCACACATTCCCAGATTGACCAATGTTGTTATTTATATAGGAATATTCTCCTTTATCTTACCATTTCCAAATAACAATTGGCCCTAAAATCTTTTCAGAGCATTTTTTTTTTAACACACAGAAGAGATTTTACTACTTTACAAGAGGATATCTCACACCTAAGGATAAGCAGAAAATAACAAAGACTCATAGGGATGCATGTGCTTGTGCAGCTGTCAGTCCTCATTCTTGAGGTAAACGCCTTTGTGTCTGATGCTCTCACAGCACACTAGATTGAAAGCTCAATCTCAGGACAATTACAAGTAATAACAAGCCTTGAGCCTTGTAGTCTCACACAAATAGTTAAACCTTGAGTGTTAAATTTAAGATAGCCAAGGTTTGACTTAGTGCTATAATAATGTTGGTCATACTTATGTACTGAATTTTGAGGAAAATTCTTTCCTACCATGTGCAGAAATAAATGCCAGCCATATGTGTATGCATATACAATTAAGTAATCTATTTAGAACGCTATGTCTGAGCAGTAATGAGCTTTTGTTTGGCATCACTTACTAAATTAAGACAATTTGCCTAATGTGGTAGAGGTAAGGGTTAAAAATTTCACTCCCAGAAATATTTTGAATTTTTGGTTATTGCTATGGTTTGAATGTTTGTCCTGCTAAACCTCAGGTTGAAATTTGATCCCAATGTTGGAGGTGGAATCTTATGGGAGATGTTTGGGTCCTGGGGGAGGATAACTCATGTCCTTCCTTGGAACTGAGTGAGTTCTCACCCAATTAATTCCAGTGATAGCTGATTGTTAAAAACAGCCTGGAAATTCATCCATTTCTCTCTTGCTTCCTCTCTCGCCAAGTGATCTCTGCACAGGCTGGCTCCCTTTCACCTTCCACCATGAGTGGAAGGAAAATGAGGCCCTCAACAGAAATAGAGGCCCAATTTTTAACTTTTGGAGACATCAGAATTGTAAGCCAAAGAAACTTTTAAATTTATAAATCACCCAGCTTCAGGTATTTCTTTTTAGCAACACCAAATGTACTATGCCAACTATCATACATCAACGAAAGATTTTTTTTTCCTAGCTTTCTTTCCAAAGATTTGGAATTTAAATTTTTTTTTACATTTTGAAGTACTCTGTGTATGTATTTCCCCAAAAAAAGTGAAATCAACTAATCATAAGTGCATATATATACATATATATGTACAGATGCCTACGGTAATTTCAACAAATGTTTATAGAAAAACCATAAAAGAGGCATAATTTATTAAGAACTAATAATAAAAAAGTAACCCCATAGTAAATTAAACTCTATGCCTAATGTTAAAGTTAGTCTACTTTCTTTTGTTTCAGGAATTGGACATTGTTACAGCTTTTCTCAAATAGAGAAATCCTTAATGATAATCAGTAAAATTAGTAAAAATGAATGCTTGAAATTACTTGAGAAAATAGCTAGCTTGAGATTGTCTATTATTAAATACATTTCTTAAAATAACCCATTAGTAGTGAGGATTAGACTCATTTGCTAAGTTCGTGATGAAAAATGATTCTTCTTTATTTGACAATAAAGCCTTAGGTATTGCCCTTTGGGTTAAGAGAGATAAGAACTACTCAATGGAAGAAGCTGGATCAATCCAAAAATTATCAGGATGCTGTGCCTGCAATAGTACTGCTACTTACTAGCTCTCTTAAATCTGATAAGGTCACTTAGCCTCACCAAAATTTCAGTCTCTTCCCTTGAAAAACTAATATACTACTATTATTTATTGTCAGAAAGAAAATATAAGGATTAGAAGTCATGTTAAGAAAAAGCATCTGGCTTACCCATGGTTCTTAATGAATGATAGCTCTTATTATTTGAGTCTCATCCTATCAACAAGCAAATCAATTATTTGTCTAAATTTAAAAACATAAGAAAAATGGAATATACATAATATAACATTAAATATGGTTACCTTAAGATATAATGATTAAGAATACCAAATACTTTTCTGCAGTAACTATCTGAACAGAAAGTGATGGCCTAAGATTTTTTATGTGTTAACTTTGAATGTAATGGAAAACCTTGCAATCCCTTAACATACAGATCATAGGTTCATTAGCAAACTAATGTTACCCTGTGGTACAGATTGTTATATTTAAATATTGAGGTATGTTGAAATATTCTTTCCATTTGATTTAATTTCTAATTTTCAAAAATCTTTCTTTAAAGCAAATCATTAAATTAGTCAAAGTATGTGGAATAGTATGACCATATATAGCCTTGATGTATGAGGTTGTCATAAGTAATGTTATACTCAACACAATAACACAACTTTGTCTGGAATTAGAAAGAAAAAGAGAACAAAAATAAAATTAAAAAAAAATCTCCACATGGATACAATAAGACATAAAGGAAGGTTATTCTTAATAGCATTTTCCAACATCTTTTTGTACTTTTGGCTGCAAAGTAGAGTAACAATAGACATAAAACTAAACTGCAAATGGCTTGTTATTGTTCCTTTGAAATGCAATGTATTGTGAACAATATTTGTTTGGGATATTTTCATTTATTTGGTGGAAAATGGCCATAAAAGCAAAGGTTTTTTTTTCTTTGAGGAGCATAAATTGTTACATTACTTTAAATACTTCTTACTCAATATAGCACAATGCTTTGTATTAACCTTTTAATATTACATGTAAATCCAGTATTTTATTCGAACATCATTTATTTGTACAAATAACTATTTTTATATAAATTTTTTTTCAACTCAAGGTTTTTAATGTGTTTTTTTTCCCTATTCCAAATTTGGTAGAAGTCTAAATCATCTTTTAGGAATGTAAAAAGCTAGGCATTTTTAAAACAGAAAATTCTAGGCAGTTTACCTTTCAACAATCTAAACCAAATCACTCAGATTATCCACAAAATTGTCCAGAACCAATACAAGGAAAAAAGCAACATTTTGACCTATGTATCAGAAATCAAATCAATTATCAGACCTGTAAGTAAACCAAAAGAGGATCCATGCAGGCAGAGATAAATCCCAAATCTCAGGGTACTTTGACAGTCACATAGTAAAAGTGATTGGAAAAGGTTATCTTGAACAAAGGTTCTTTTCAAGCACATAAATCATACAAATAATTATCTCTCTGAGGTGACAGGGGCCTAGGAAGTGAACTACTTTAGGAGTAGCCTCCAGAGATCCTCAACCATGTTTATGAGCCGCACAGTCATCTCTATAAAAGACAAGCTCCAGTTGAGTAAACCATGTTAAGTACTACATTCCAAAGAAGAAAAACTGTGAATAGAAAAGTTAACATAATGCACCATTGATATGGAATAAACTCTTAATGTCTAGTTCTTTTTATCAATAAAGTGAGTGGGATCAGTTTTTCTTATTTATTCACTGAAGCACATTCTTATAAAAGACAAACAGCAAGCACAGCATATTTATTGCATGGTAGCTCTCTTATACAGTGTTGTTGATGTTTGTTTCATTGTTTTGCTCATCCATGTAACCTACACATGTTACAACCAGCATGCTAGGTACATGGGATATAATAAGATTGAGTCCCTGCCTTCACAAATCTTATACATTAAAAAAGAATTGAGAAAAATAAATGGAAATGAAAGTTGCTTCACATTGTGATTAATATTCTAGAGGGGTAGTATACTTGGTTTCATCGTGGAGTGCTTCCTGCATTTAAACTCAGTCCAAGGATGAGTAGGAAATTGCCAGGAAAGGTGAGTAAGGAGCCAGTGTTGAAAGAGAAGAATATAAATGTGGAAGTTCAGGGAAGAGAATGATAAACTGAAGATGCCTAATAAATCCAGAGTGGCACAGGTGAAGAGGACAAGGGCAGGTAGAAGAGGCAGAAAACCAAGGGGCTATAACAAATGGCATTGTATGCTAGAATAATAAGTTTGTGCTTCAGAACAAAGGAAAGTTGTTAAAATGTTGTAAAAAAAAAAAAGACTGACACTATGAAAGTTGCATATTGGAAAGAACACACTGGTGGCAGTGTAGAAAACAAATGGAAAGATAGGCAGGACAGGAAGACCAGACGAAAAACAGATGAATTAGGAGGCTTTCTTGTATTTGTGGTGAACTATGATAGGGGCTCAAATCAGGCTGGTGTCAATGGGAATGAAATTATGTGAATGAATTGGAGATATAGTTTAAAGGGTAGAATTAGCAGGACTTAATAATTAATTGTTAACTCTTTTTGAATTGGGGTATGTTCTTTTGACCATTATTCTTTCTTCTCTTAGCTCTGCCTATGTTCTGGAGGGGTCATATTTAAATACTGACTCATCTGTAAATTTCAAGTCAGTAGTTCTCTTTATTGCACATTTTCAAAGTGGTTGTTATCTACTATCCACTTCCTTTTATAATTAAAAAAAGATTATCTACATCAAATATAAGGTACCAGAAATAGCCAATTGCAAACCAAAATGGGAGCAGTCCAGAGATAGGTGGCTAGTAAGAGCTAAACTAGAGGAGCACTTTCTAGTTGTTAATTTTTTCCTTCTTCCACTTAGTGAATCATTACTTGCACTGCTTTCCTTGTACTTCTCTTATTTACCCTCTAGACTCCATTAGTGAGCAATTATAGTAAAGACTGGTTGTCCACCAGAATGACTGGAATGGAGAGATTGTAAGTTTCTAAGTTGTAAAAGATATTTACTTCCCTTGGAATGGGATTGGGGCACAAGGAAGGATTGTGCCAATGGAAAGCTAGAGTTTTCCCTAAGTTTCCATACTCACTTAGAGGTATAAAATCTAGGGCCCGGGATATTGTTTCTTTCCACCTTCCCTACCAACATGTCACTGGACCAGACAGTTGATATTGTTAAGGAAATAAAAGATGGAATCACATGAAAAAAACACAAAGCTTCTGAGGGATATGAGCACTTCAACTAATTTGTTTTAAAAGAAGAGAGGAGCCAAATTAGAGGAGCCAAAATTAGTAGGAAAGGATAAAAATATTTGAATGCCTTCCAGGTGATAAAAGAGAAAACTGGATATGAAAAATATAATTGAGGAAATACGGATTTCAACAGATGAATAGTATAGCAAAATGTACGTAGAAAAAGAACAAACTATTAAGTTGGAAGATCAAATTGCTGGCTTCCTACACAATGAAATTTAAAAAGAAATAATAACTGAAGAGTTCAGATACATCAGGATTTCTCAGAATTGGTACTATTGATATTCTAGGCCATATAATATTGTGTTGTGAGGGGCTTTCCTGTGCATTATAGGATGTTTAGCAACATCCTGGTCTTACTCACTAGATGTGAGGAGTACCCCCAAGTTGGGACAACCAAAGATGTTTTCAGACATTTACAAATGTACACTGGGGGATAAAATGTCCCAATTGAAACTACAATATATAGATAAGTAAAAATGTATTTTTATGAGTCACAAAAAAGTCATAAATACAGGTGAGGAAATACAGGAATGGGGAACCATACTTTTCTAGAATTAAAAAATAAATGAAATATGATAAAATAGTTCATGAACAATCAAATAAGAGAGATTAAAAATAATATCTAAGTATGCTATAGATAAAATGCTAAATATTAAACCAAAATTTTAATGGTCATAATTTTCAAAAAGCAAAAGTAGGTCACCTAAAATATAGAATGAGTTAGACATCATTCATATCAACAGCAGTGGATGCAGCAAGACAATAAAGTAACATTTAAATATTGAAGAAAAAGAACTTTGAGCCAGGAATGCTTTTTTCAGCTTAAAAGAAAACAATTAAATTTGAGCTGAAAGCAGATGTATCTGGTATAAAAAGTTATAGAAAGCACAAATATCAAAAGTCTTTTTGAATAACTCTTAGAAGATATTGCCAACATAAAAAGCAGTCAATCTAGAAAACTTCAGTAAGATATGGAAACAAGGTGAATGAAGAAGTTAGTAAATTTACTTTTGTCTAAATGAACAACAGTAATGATAAAATATAGTCCTAAATGTCCAGAATAATAATTTCAAGTTTTACTAATATAGTATTTATATATTGCTTGGAAATAAGAGTATTTTGAGGAATAGGGGTCAGACGGGGAAATAAGTGCATATTAAAATTGTTACTTTGGGATATGATAACCTACATTTATTATAGGTTTATTGCATGCAATGCAATTTTCAAGATGTGTTACCTATATTCACCCATTCAATCCTCACTAAAACACAATAAGGTAAATAACCATTATTATTATTTACTTTAAAATGAAGTACAGAAGCGGAGACTAACTTGCCCAGGGTTAGTATTCAACCCAGCCAGTCTGGCTAAACAGCCTACCCTCTTCAGCAGTAACCCTACAGTTGACTAGAAGATGATACTATTATTTAGGTTTAGACAATAATTGCAAAACTAAGCATACTATTTTATTTAGCTAGCAAAATTAAATTTGATAATCTAGAATATTTCATTGAAAGGAAGTCTTAAAAAGGGAAAACATGTCATAAATAAAAAGTTGAAATAAGATATGACAACATATGATAGCAATTAGAAAAATATTAGTGGACTAATCAGAAGATAGAGACTTACAATTATTAAAACAGAATCATAGGTTAACCTTACATCATCTATAATACACACATACAGTTCCAAAAGATATACAATATTTGAAAATTTAAAACATATTTTTAAAAAATATCAGAAAATATTTCAATCAAATTATATATAGGTTAGACATTTTATTTCACATAAAGGGAAATTTAAGGCAACAGGAAGACCTAAAGCACAAAGATGTTTCTTATACACTGGTAAAAGAAACAATATGTCCACAGGACAAAAGCCAAAGTTCTAAAAGTAAAAACAGCCCACATGATCTGCAACTTCCTCCCTTTCATCACTGACCTCCTTTCCTACTACTCTTCCCCTTGTTCAGTTGGGTTGAGACACACCAGCTCAAATAAATGTGAAAACTTAAATAAAATATTATATTTCTGGTGGATCATTTCACTGATGAACACTAACAAACTTCTCAAGAGAGTCCATCTAATTTTCCAGAAATTTTTAAGATGAAAATTGCCTATTTTAAATTAATGATAGACATTAAATGATAGACATTTAACTTTGATACCAAAACCAGATAAAGTACAAAAAAAAAAAAAAAAAAAACTCATGGGCTAATTTACTTTATGAACTATACTTAAAAATACTAAAAAAATAGATTAGCTAACCAAATCAACAGTATATTATTAAAATGTCATCATAATGATGTATGATTTATCCCAGAAATGCAAAGGTGACTCAACCTTTGATTATTTATAAATGTAAATATTTACATGTATCAGTCAAAGGATAGAAATCACATGATCATCTCATTTATGCAGGAGAAAAATGATTTTATGAAGTTAAAAATATTAATGATGGAAAAGAAAATCAGAAAATTGGATTAGAATTAAATTTCCATAACCCTATAAAAATACCCTAAAAATCCAAGTAAATATCATATTCAATGAATAAACTTTAGAATTTATTAAGATTAAGAATAGCATCAGGATTGTCTTCTATCACTCCTACTGTGTAGCACAGACCTGAAGTTCCTAGGTAATGCTGTAAGTCAAGAAAAACAAATGCATCATATAGGCTTGAAATTAAGAGATAAAATAACAAATATTTGTTAATGAATGATTATGATTTTTATATAGACAATTCAGGATAGTCATCTAATCTTTAGAGCTAAAAAAGGAGTTTGTTTACCATAATATAATTTTATATGAGCAATTTTCAACCAGAAAATGTAAGATATCATTTGCAATAAAAAGAGAAACTACAACAAAGCTTTTTAAAAATTCTAACATAATAAAGGCTACGACTAGCATATATGGAATTTCAAAACTCTATTAGAAGACATAAAACTACTCCCCAAATTTAGAGAAATTCTGTGTTCACAGTTGAAGTGACTTGACATTGTGGATATCTGTTTTTCTAAATTCATTTATCTCTTAGTGCAATTCACATCTAAACCTGTTTTAAGAGACTTCACAAACACTAACTTTTTTTTAAGAGACTTCACAAACACTAACTTTTTTTTTCAGTTAAAGATCATCAGTTGGTAAAACAATTTTGAGATATAAGAGCAGAAATAGAGAACTGATTCTGTCAGATACTAAGGTATATTATAAAACATAGTAATTAAGATATCATTGTACTTCTGCAGTTACTATCAAATGGAGTAGCATAAGTGATGGCCTAAAAACATAATCTATGGCAAGGTGAACTGTTAGTAAATGCTGTTTGAAAATTTTCTCATTACATGGAGGAAAAAAAAAACTGACCTCATGCCATATATGAAAATTAACTTCAAATGGATAAAATACTAAAATGGGAAAGAAAAATCTACATTGACAACAAAAAAAATAGTATAAGATACTATGTTTGGAACTCTGAGACAGAAAAGCTTTCTTAAATATGACTATGTATCATAAATACTAAAAAAAAAAAAAAAAAAAAGGAATGACTGGGTGCAGTGGCTCACACCTGTAATCCCAGCACTTTGTGAGGCCAAGGCAGGCAGATCACAAGGTCAGGAGATCGAGACCATCCTGGCTAATACGGTGAAACCTGTCTCTACTAAAAATACAAAAAATAAAATAAAATAAATCCGGGTGTGGTGGCAAGTGAATGTAATCCCAGCTATTCGGGAGGCTGAGGCAGGAGAATCGCTTGAACTCGGGAGGCAGAGGTTGCAGTGAGCTGAGATTATGCCATCTTGTTCCAGTCTGGGCAGCACAGTGAGACTCTGCCTCAAAAAACAAAAAAAAAAAAAAAAGAAAAAGAAAAGAAAAAAGAAAGGAATGCATTTACTGCATCAAAATGATAGATTTTTAACCAAAGTGCATCACAGACAAAAATAAATGTATGGATAAAAGCATCAGAGAATATACTTGGAATGTCTAAATTATAGGGAATTAATGACTCTTCCAAATTCTCTGGAAAATGTGGGATATCAAATTGAAAAATATGATAAGTATAACAATCATAATAACAACAACAGATGCAGAGCTCTTACTATTTATCAGTAATATCTCTAAGTGTTTAACATCTATTTACTTACTTAATATTATTAATACAAAAATTCACAGAGGGGGAAACCAAAATGACAAGTAAGTATTTTGAAGATATATTCTAACATACTAGGAAATAAATAAATGGACAGTAAAACACTTGATTTCACTTTATAAACAGTAGTTTGGCAAAAAATGTAAAGGAAGAAAATATTAAGTTCTAAATAGAGAAGCAGTTGGGACTCATGTACTTCAAGTGGGTGTATAAATTAGTGCAATCATCCTAGAAATAATCTGGCAATACTTTATGACAGTATGCATGTATGTATATCACCCAACAATTCCATTCCTACAGGCTCTTATGCACTAAAATATGAAGACAGCAGTTAAATGACACCGTGTACTTGATTAGAAACAGGCTCTCAACCAAATTACTTGGCTCATTTAATGTATTTTTCTATATATTGGCTTCTAATCGTGGCTAAGTTGTTTAATCTCTTGCTGTCTACATTTTAAAAAGGTAAGTGGGGATAATAATGATTTTAATAAGAATAAGAATAATGCTATTTTCTTGTTAGAGTTGTTATGGATTTTAACTACGACAACTTCTTAGATCAGATCCTAGCACATAGTAAAGTGTTCAATTTATGTTTGCCATTTTTTTAAAGAAACAATGCACATTTTATCATCCATGAATGGAGAGGAGATATACTAAATATATTAGAATGGGTACCTCAGAAAAACAGAGGACTATGATTGGGAACAAGGCAGGAGAAAAGAAGACAATAATAATAAGAGTTGTATTGCATGGATGGATGATGACTGTTTCATGAACTAGGATTATGATCAATTTATATTTATAATCCTTTGCGCAAAGGAAGTGCTTAAGGAATGTATATCTCTGAAGGACTACAGTGTTGAGTAACTGCAGAGACTGTTAATGTTTTTTAAATGTGTTCATGTAACTATTGTTTAAGATCAAATAACTAGATCAGCATGAGGAATTATTTAAAAGAGACAGAGAGAATATGAGAAGAAGAAATGCTGTTGCAGGTGTTTGATTTATTTAATTTCTTTCTTTTTTTTCACCTTTTCTCAAGGACTTGGATCTAGACAGCATCTAAGGCTGGAATTTAAAAAGTAGAGGAAAAGAGGAGAGATGAAAAATGAAAAAGTAAGTGAAGGGGACAAAGAGAGGACACAAGAAACAATTGTAAAGTTACTTTTTTTCAGATAAAATAAAACGTCAAAGAAAAAGCTCCAAGAAAATCAAAGCCTTTTTAGTGATGAATAAACTAGTAGGCAAACAATGAAATGCCAATGCATATTATAAAGTAAAGACAGAACCACAAAGGAGAGATAACTATTATAATTGTGTTCTGATTGAATGCTCATAAGGAAATAGAATCATTTTCCCCTCACATACAATAATGTTGAGAATCTTCAAGCATTTTAAATTCATACATTAAAATTTTAACACATCTGGTCACATTCACGTATACATCTCTTAGATCTAAAGGTATTTTTCCACTATTTAAGGAAAGAATCATAAGGTAGGATAGGAATAATTCCAAAACCTTTCAATAATGAGATGATTCACTGGTTTCAATAAAAAAGAAATTTTAGGCCGGGTGCAGTGGGTCTTGCCTGTTAACCCAGCATTTTGGGAGGCCGAGGTGGGCAGATTACTTGATGTCAGGGGTTCGAGACCAGCCTGGCCAACATGGCGAAACCACATCTCTACCAAAAATAGAAAAATTAGCCAGACGTGGTGGCATGCGCCTGTAATCCCAGCTGCTCGGGAGGCTGAGGCATGAGAATCACTTGAACCCGGGAGGCAGAGGTTGCAATGAGCCAAGATGGCGCCACGACACTCCAGCCTGGAAAACAGAGCGAGGCTCCATTAAAAAATATAAATAAATAAATGAATAAATAATAAATTTTAGAATTCAATAACCTAGACACTAAAACTCTGAGACAAGAATTTGGGTACATGGATCTGTGAATCCCCAGCCCTAGCACAGTGCATAGAATATAGTATGTGTTTGGTAAACGTTTGTTATACTTTGATAGCAATTCGTTATTTAAATAAAGGTTTTGGTGAATAGTGGAATTATGCCCACCTCTTTCCCTGGTAAGAACCATCATACTCTTAGTTCCTTTCCCCAGTTTCTTTGCTGCTTTCACCTCTCTTCTTCTGGTTTATAAAATAATTAATATGTGGGGGCAGAACAAGCAATATCTCTTGAGTCAGTCAAAGTGATAAATGCGAGGTTTTCTGAGGATCAAATAAGAGAAGGCATGTAAAACCCTTGGTGTCCTGTTTGACACAGAGAAAACTCTGTAATTGGCAGTGAGTTTTTTTATTCCTTTTTACACATCACACCTGAAGGGCAAGAAGACTTAAAGCACATGTAATAAAGGTCTATAACCACAGCAGTGTTTGTGAAAGTGAAAATCATTGCCACATTCATAAGCTTTTGTGTAAAAAATCAGACACTCTATTTCCCAAGTCAAGGAGATTAATGCAGTATAAACAACATCATGAAAGTGTAAAAATATATGTTTAAAAAAAATCTACCAGCTCTTTTGTAACACTATTATCAGAACAGCATTAAAGATGATCTCACTGTTAATCTTTACAGAATTTGAAACTGTTTTCTGTATGAGGTCCCAGCTGTTTGTGAACTCTGATTTACTAAGATTTACTATATTTAATGAGAGTACAAAAGGGGGTTTTCAACTACCAGGATATATTTGAGGCCAAGAGAAGAAAATAAAAGCCACTGAGCATGTGAAGCAATAATTTCAATGATACTTTCCAATTTTGAATGATGCATAAACTTCCATTACAATGAGAAATTTGCTGTTTGCTCTGAGAAGTCTTGTCACTACTCTTGAAGAAAAGGGAGAAAGAAAATTAGCATTTATATCTTTCCTCCTTTGTGGTAAACTGTATTCTAGGCACTTCACATATATTAATTAACTCAGTTAATCCTCACATAATCGTTAGGGAATGGCTGTTATCTGCGTTTTACAAACACCCCAGGGAGAATTGCTAACTTGTCTAATGTTATATGGCTAATATGTGCAAGACAACGGTTAGAACACAGGCTAATTTGACTCTAAGACCTGTGCTTTTTAAATGTCAGTTATCTTCTGTTTATATCTGTATTGCAGATTATAATTAATGTTTTAACATACATTCACTGTAGAACCAGCGGTTTTTTTTTTCCCTGTTGTTGTTACTTGTGGAATCTACATATGAGGGTTGTGACCTAACTTGTTTCCTGGGAAGCATCATAACATTCTATCATAATATGATGCAGGAGTAGATAATAAAACCTGCCATGTCTATTTCTTATGGAGAGGGCAAGTGTTTAATAAAAAGCCTTCAGCATAAATAATGAGAGGTTCCAGAGTGATTTCTAGCAGAGCCTTTTGTTTGTCAACATTTGAACATTATTCTCCAAAATAATGGCTCAGGTTTGAGAGGTAGTATTGACAATTTCACTTGTATACCAGAACATGCACAGTGGTAGAAGATAATTATGCTAGAAATAAACAATATTTTTTTTTTTTATTGAGGGCAGTATGAAAGTAGAGGACTCATCCTCAACAAACTTTTGATACAATCCAGACTATTGGATCAACGTTTTTGATTGGAACTTGGAAAAGTTAAATATAATTAAACTTAACCTGAGAGTCAATTATTCTCCCACAGTTGACCTATATGCAATGTAGCATTAATATTATCTGCATAATTTGTAAATTTAAATTTATATGATCAATCTTTTGCTTTTAATTTATTGTTGTATAGATTAAATATTTTGCAATCTTGTTTACTTGGGACCAATTTTCTCATTTGATTTCAGTTCTTAAATGACTAAAATATAAAGTAAGAAAAAAGCATTTTATCACATTAATGCAACACTTGCAATTTGATTTAACAATATGATAGATGAAAGCATGAGGTTATTATAACACAATGCATTTATCATCTTTACGAATCCTCCCCTAAACAGAATTAACACTGAACCATTTCCAGTGAGGTTTCTAAAATGACTAGCCTTGCCGAGATAGGTTTTTGGCTCATAAATAACATAGTAGAAAAAAATAAAATCACTGAATGCTATAAAAATGCAGTATCGAGAATTACTAAAGTGTTAAACATTAAGTACACTACTCAAAATGGCATTCTCAAATGTATAAATTATTTATCTGTATGACAGAGCCTAGACTACTGTCACAAGATACAGAAAATTGAGTTTTCAGATTATTTTAACATCTGGGGAAGACTACTGAAAAAAAAAAAAACTCTAAGATACTAGCATCCATATTAAATAACTCCACAATTAGGAAACCTATTGACTTCATGTTGTTGATATATTTAGAAACCCCCATGATTAATGTTCTTGAGAGCAGTAACAGTCCTATTACTCACTCATCATACCAGGAGAGAAAAGGAATTTTGCTTTTTAAGAAATCAACATAAGAAAAATTCTAACATGTTTTATTCAATTTATACAACTTTCTTCTTGCTAATAATCCATAAATGCTCTTTTAAAAACTTCTTAATTTGATTGCCTGATTTTTTATATCTTTCATGGTTAAAATGCTGTGTTTTTTTTAACCTTTCTGTCTCTTACAGCATGCAACACAGCATCGTGTGTGAAATAGGATGAATAGATGAATCAGCTCTCTCACCCTTTTTAAAACTAGAATATAGCACAGCATTTGACTTACATGCAGTTTACCAAAAACTGAGAGGTAGCCAATATTATCTACATTGCCTAGATATATTTAGGATCCTGACTTTTATTATATTAGGAGCTTCCAAATTATCATCATTTAGGCATTTGCACAAAGACCTCTCAACAAAAATTTACTTTACAGTTTGCTGGAGTTTAGTGATTCTTTCTTTGGAATCCCAACTGGTCCCATCTATTTACTGAGAGCTTTGAACTTGGCCTTTCGAATTCCTTCCAGTTCTAACTTGCAGTGAGTATCTGTAAGGTTACTAACACCATATTTCTGAAATAAAGACAGTAGGTACATCGCTCTCCAATACTGAAACTTTTCTCCCTTCAGCCGTGAAGGAAAATCTGCCCTGGGGAGCGGAACCAGGTGCAACGGAGGTTTTCTGCTTTAGAAAGATGCTCCTCTGCTTTCATGGGTTATTCTGCCACATCTGTAGAAATAACTATTTGTAGCTGACCCCAGGACTTCATCACCTCTCACTAGAATTGTGGCAAAGGTCCCCCACCTGGTCTAACCTAGCTCTCCTATTCATACTTTACAATCTGGCTAGAATTATCTTTCCTAAATGTAGTTTGGAGTTTGGTCACTTTATTCCACTTGTCAAAAATTGGCAGTTTTCAGTTTTCTCTTTGTTTATGGAATCCATATTAAATTATTTAGTTTGACATTGAGAAGTCTCTACAATTGAGGTCCAATGCATCTTTCTGGCAACACTTTAATACACCATTTCTTCTCATGTTTTAATATCTCTGCTAACATTATTTAACATTATTTCGAAAACCCATGGTATTTCATGCTAAAGTCATTTCATTTATGCGGTTTGTCCCAATGAGTAATGCTATTCACCCTTTTCCTGCCAATTCTACTTATTTTCATTCATTTTATGGATATGCATTCAGTAAGTCAAATATCCTAGATGACATTGTAATTGATTAATTGGAAATTAGTATTAAAGTATAACTCATGAAAGCATGATAATGGCATGTCTTAATACTCTGTTTAATCTTAAATAATATATAAATTATTAGGAGTGAGAAATTACTTGTAAAGTAATCTGAATGAAAATTCCTTCATCAATTTTTGAATTCCACTTGAATCCTTTATAGTTGTCTTTCCTAGACTTAATTTATAACATCTTAGAAACTTGTTAAATTTTTCTGACTTTCCAAATCATTCAACTTAGTCTTCTTGGAAATAACTAGCTTTTTCAATATTTTTTTTTCATTTTGTATAACACTTAGATAAATAATATCTTTTTTTTTACAAGTAAAACTGTCATTCTCAACTCTAGGAATGGCAAGATATTTTGGAAAGCATGTATCTCAATAGGCACTAGTAGAAGTCATGGGTGTGCATGAGCATTCACATGTCATTGGCACTGCATGGTAGGTTTTATTTAGAGAATGAAGACATAAGGTTTACCAGAAGCAAATAGGTTGATTAATTTGTATACTACAATGTACCAGGTACTGTGACTACAAAAGACACTATGAGTACAACAATTGTATCAGTTATTTATGAGGCAAAACTAACAACCCCACAACTTGGAGCTTAACACAATAATTGTATGATTCTGGGGGTTGGGAATTTAACTGGCTTTGCCTGGGGTCACTCAGTCTGCTGTAACCATTTGAAGGCTCAACTGTGGCTAGGTAGTCTTACATGTACAGTATTCCAGTTTCCATTACTTTTGTTTTTTTCTGTCCTGACTGAGAAATAGAAAGTGTCTTCGCCAACTCTCTTACCTGTCCAGGCAGCACATCTGAGGTCCATTGTGAGGATGTGCTGCAGCCTCCCTCTGTATGTAAGTTCTATGAATAAATGCTTTGGACTGGTCGCCCTGGAGTTTAGTGCTTCTTTCTTTGGAATCCTAACTGGTCCCATCTAGGAAAGGTCTGGGGAATTTCACTGTGGGAATTGCCCTGCTGCCACTTTTAGGGTGACTCCAGCTGCTGGCTGCAGGAGGAAACATGTTCTCATAAACATATGTGGAGTTGGTGCTGGCTGAGTTCCATACGCATGGGTCTTTCATCCTCAAGGAAGCTAGCCCAGAATTCCTTACACGGGGCTATCAGAGTAGAAAGAGTTGGGATTAAATGTGATAACACCACTAAAGGCCCAACCTTATCATCTCTGCTGCATTTTATAAGTTAAATTAAGTCACAAATCCAGCTCAGATTCAATGGGATGGAGAATATATTCCACCCTTGGAAGAGAGCTATTATAATATCACTTTTAAAAGGAAGTGTGCATGCGAGGAATTTGTAGCATGTTTTGCAATGTTCCACAACAAGCAGCAGGACAAACAGGAATCCTGCCCTCACAGAAGGCAGTAATGAAGAAAGGCAAGCAAAGAAACAACGGCTGTAAAAAAATATTTTAAAAGGGCAATTACAAGGCACTATAAGAAAATACAGAAGTATATCACTAAATTTTCTGACAAATCAAAACATTCTTTCTAGAAAAATCATATATAAACCAAGACTCAAAGAAGGAGTAGGAGTTAGTTTGGCAAGGAATGAGGGAATGGGAGAGAGAGTTTTCTGAATTAAAGGTGCAGCAGGGTATGCATAAAGGCCTGGAAACAAAACAGAGCATGGAAGAGAAAGCAAGAGGATGTTCACTGCAAGGAGGATCAGAAAATGGAGGTAAGAGATAAAAAGAGGACACCAGAATCCAAAGACCAACGACATTCTGTTAAAGAGTTGAGCTCTGAGAATTAGGAGAAGCTGCCAACAGATTAGAAAAGTCAAAGTGGGGCCAGGTGCGGTGGGTCACGCCCGTAATCCCAGCATTTTGGGAGGCTGAGGGGGGTGGATCACCTGAGGTCAGGAGTTCGAGATCAGCCTGACCAATATGGTGAAACCTCGTCTCTACTAAAAATACAAAAATTAGCAGGGTGTGGTTCAGTGGTCCTGAATCCCAGCTACTTGGGTGGCTGAGACAGGACAATTGCTTGAACCAGGAGGTGGAGGTTGCAGTGAACTGAGATCCAAGATCATGCAATCATGCCACTGCACTCCAGCACTGCAGCCTGGGCGTCAGAGACTCTATCTCCAGAAAAAAAAAAAAAAAAAAAAAAAAAGTCAAAGTGGGCCAGGCGCTGTGGCTTATGCCTGTAATCCCAGTAATTTGTGAGGCCGAGGCAGGTGGATCACCTGAGGTCAGGAGTTCAACACTAGCCTGGCCAACATGGCGAAACCCCATCTCTACTAAAAATACAAAAACTACCCATGTGTGATGGTGGGCACCTGTAATTCCAACTACTCGGGAGGCTGAGGCAGGATAATTGCTTGAACCTGGAAGGCAGAAAGTACAGTAAGCCAAGATCATGCCATTGCACTCCAGCCTGGGCAACAAGAGCAAAACTCTGTCTCAAAAAAAAAAAAAAAAAAAGTCAAAGTGGTGTTCAGATCAGCATTTTAGAAAAACAACTCAAGATGCAGTTGTACAATGTGAGGTTTATGAGTCTAGCAACAAAATAAGTAGGCTGCTGAAGTAATACACAGGGTATGGGGTTTACCTGTGGCCAGCAGCCTCTCTAAGTAAATGTGAATTTAACTAAGGCACCAGCTAACTATTGTTACTGGGAATAAGAAAAAGCGATAACATAGTATGAGATCCCTTTATTTAGTTAATGTAAGACAAGTTGCCAGAGGAGATTGGACCTCTTCACTAATAATTGGCCTCCCAACTTTTTGGATGCCAGTAATTACAAAATAAATAAATAAATAAATAAAAATTAGGACTCAAGACTGTTAATAACATCAGGTTGAAAATTTATGTGACACTTTTTCATAAGATATGCTCATTTGAATAAGAAAGAAATGATGTTTTACTCATTTGGAGAATTAACACAAAAAGTTAGGGGTAAATTAAAATATAATTTTTACCTCTGAGAAATGTATTAATATCAGTGAATCAATTTCCTTAAAAACAAAAAATATATATTCTATTTTATTTTTCTTTCTTATAAAACCAATTTATAAAACTAATACAAATGACAGACATTGCTTTAAGTATTAATTACTGCTACAGCTACTACTAATAATATAGAAATTAAAGGGTTCCTGGAGAGGCTAATGCTATTTTATGCATTTACAAATTGAAAGAAGGAATTGTAAGGGTAATTGAGCTCAGCAGAAGGGAAAAAATGCCTGCAATTTCCAGTCTTCTACATATTCCTGCAACACATTCCAAACTTTAGTTTTCTAAAAATGGAAAACCATCCCACACACAAACTAAGTTTTTAGATATCCCTATACTTTGTTTGTATTGCTCTCTTTCCCCCAAATGTCCATCAAAATATACTTGATCAGAGGGTTGCTTAGTGACCCTCTCGTTCCACTTCCTCTGATAATCTTTCTATGATTTCCCCAGGCTCTCAGTGACTTCCTCAGTGTTCTCATAGTATTTTTTAAATGTACAATTGCAGTAGCAGTAGTAGGAAGCATTTATGACATTGTTCTTAGCTATTTGCTTATTTTTCTTTTCTTCTCTATATGACTTCGTCAAAACTACTTAGATGTTTTCTTTTCATTAGTTTCTAGTAGAAATATCAAAGTATAAGTTCCCAAGACTCACTGAACGGTGTGTCCGCAAAGCTGATGATGGTGGTTAGCAAATCACAGGTACTGGTTGAATTATTAGAAATTGTTTTGCTGGTAATCAAATGAATACCTGAAGAAAGATGGATGAAACAACTAAGAGTATGACCTTAGCCAAGGCCTGTGATACATATTTTATCATAACTGAACCTTTTGTGAATTCCAGAAGAAACTTTGTGAAAAGTATCAAGAGTAATGACCCTTAGGTTGAATGAGCTGCTGCCATTTTTGTTTTTTAATAGGCAGATACCTACAGCACTGTGAAAGGAAGTGAAGATTTTTGGAGTGTCACTGAATAAACGGAGCTCACTTAATTGCCTGAGATGTTATGTAAAAACTCTGTAGTTGTTTCATATGGCTGCCGTAAGAAAATTGCCACACACTTGGTAGCTTAATACAACAGAAATTTATTCTTTCACAGTTCTGGAGGCCAGAACCCAAATGAGTATCACTGGGTAGAAGTCAAAGTATTGGCAAGGTCACGATCCAGAAAAAAAAAAAAAAAAGCTGTTACATTTTATCACTACATTCCTTCCTTTAAAAAATCTTATAGACACAGACCAACAACTTAGTGGTTTCAATAGGAGGACAGTGATGGTACTTAGATCAAAATGTTTTCTGCACTATTCAAATGACTGTGCTCTCAAATTGGGTAAGATTTACATAGGAAGACCAGAGACATTGAACCCGGTCTTTTATATCCCTCACTAGCTTCCAAATCCTAACCTTGCTCTCAGATTATGAAAACACATGCTTGGAAAGGAATAGCTCAGCTAGAGAGAGATAACCACTTTCTATGGATCTCAGTAGACAAAAATAAGCTTAGCCTGAAACCAATGTTAATGAGGATTTCAGAATCACAAGAGCAAAACGGTACAATAGGGACGTGTGAGTCTACACTTAAGATTCTAAAAAGGATAACAGCCTAAAGCTTCCTAAGCAGGGAGACATCTACCTTATTTCCCAAGAACTCTATGAATTGAATTCCAAAATCATCATGAAAATCCTTTTCTAGTATTTAAGTATTTTCCCTTTTCCTTGTATAAAATCCAAATTTCCCTTATTACAGTATAGGCCAATTTTGTTTCTTCTTCAGCAGGTATGTTCAGCCAAAAATAGCTTTGTCAATTTCCAGATTTTTCAATTTCCCATTCCCTCCTTTATCAACCCCCTTCCCCGTTAAATGATCTCTGGTCTTTAGAGACTCTATTATTGTCATTTTATCTTTTTTTTCCTTTTTAAACTTTTATGTAGTTTATGTAAGGTTTTACATAAGTTACATTTCCAGGTTCTTTTCCTGAAATTTTTTACTTTATTTGTGACTTTTTAAACTTGACCTGGGGAAAAAAATTCTACTCAGACATCCCATCTAGACTGTGTTTAAAATCTAAAGCCTCTGTGTGTGGTTGGGCTGGGATGAAGGAGATAGAGTAGGATCTAGTAAAGAAGTACAGACTTGCAGATTACCCATGAGAGGTCGAGAGTTAAATAAAGTACTAGCATGGGAACAGAGTAATTGTCAAAAGGCAAACAAATGTAAAAGCGGGGGTGGGAGGGAACCAACACCTTTGAGTATTGGCAGTATTTTGTGAACGGATACAGGAATGAGGGTTGTTCCCAGTTTTAAAATGTCAAGATACAGTGTTTCTGAATGCATTCAAAAAGATTCTTTTCAGGATGCCAATAACCTGTTACAGAATTTCTTTGTAAGATTCTATTAGCACTTCTTCTTGTAGCAAAGGTTCTCCTATTTTGGGTAACACGTATGGTATCTGGAAAGAGTTTTAGGAAAGCAATTTAATATTTCAGATACAAAAAGTAATATATCTTTAAACTACTTTAAATAATAAATAACTTGGCACTCATATGGGCACTGACGAAGAAAAAATGCAAAATTTTAAAAATTAAATTAAGGAAACATAGAATCACATGCTTTGTTAGATGCTCCGAAACACGTTCCATTATAACTGTTAAAGTGATCAACTATTGCTGTGCTCAAAGTTAGAACAAAGAACAATAAACTGAAAATTCTCCCGTTCACCTATTTATGTTCACCTCTTTCTCCAAAATACTTCTAAAATAAATGATAACACCCAAATACATACTCAGTATTCAAAGCAACGTTCAGCCAAAATACAATTTTGGAGGAATAAAATCAGTCACCAATGTAATTTTTCAATACTTAGCTTATCATTGATGCCTCTTCCTATCGTGCTTCTCACTTTATCTTCTTTATTCTGGACTGTCCCTTATCAGAATTTACCCTAGTTAACTCTCATTTTAGAAAATATCAAATACATTAATCCACAGGAAGCAAATTAACTACCATTTGCTGAGCATCATATAGCTATTCATATATATATATACAGAGAGAGAGAGAGAGAGAGAGAGAGAGCTATTCACATTCATATTTTATAATTGGCAGAATGGCTGTTAGAGATTATATAATTATAAAGTCAGAATTGTTTATTGATCAGGAATCTGAGGTTGAAAGATGTTAAATTCTTTGCAAGATCATACAACCGTTATATGTTTGAATTATTCCTATTCTGGTTCGGTCTGTTAACACATGAACCTACCTCATACCCACTTCAGCCATATCACATATTCTAATAGAAGCACTATAAATTATTTCTCCTATGTAAAACTAAATCTAAAAATACTTCCCACACAATTACATTGGTTACAATGTTCAAAGAACTTGAACATTAAAGAGAATATGAAAATATTTTTCTATATCTTAATAATTTTTCTAGTTCCATTGATTACAACAGCTGACATTTACTAAAGGCTTACAGTATTTCAAACACTCTTCTATACTTTTTAAGGATCATTTCCTTTCACAGCCACAACTCTAATGAGATGTTATATTAGTTAGACTTAAGTTTGGCAGTGACTGACAGAAGAAAAAAATAACAAGGATTTTCATTTAATTTTTTTTTTTTTTTTTTTGAGACAGAGTCTTGTTCAGGCTGGAGTTCAGTGGTATGGTCCCGGCTCACTGTAACCTCTGCCTCCTGGGTTCAAGCAATTCTCCTGCCTCAGCCTTCCAAGTAGCTGGCACTACAGGCACCCGTGACCATACCCGGCTATTTTTTTTTATATATATATATATTTTTAGTAGAGACAGGGTTTCACTATGTTGGCCAGGCTGGTCTTGACCTTTCAACAAGCATTTGTAACAGGATGAATAAAAACTGAAGGGAATATTGTACAATGCCAGGCATGAGCCTTAACATCTCTATGTCTCACTTTCCTCATTTGGAAAAGGAAGGTAATGATTGAGCCTACATATTTAGAGACTGCAGTTAGTTTTTCTCAAAATCCTTTGCCCTCTTCTGTTTTGTTAGAGACCCCAATTTTAGATGGTTAAATGGCCTTTCATAATCAAGATTGCATTTCCTAGCCTGTTTGCTGTTACCTGTCCATGTGACTGTTTTCTGGCCAATGAGATGTGAGAAATATCATGTACAAGTTTCTGGGAGCCAAGGTCTTTCATATCAGACTATTCTCAGACCACCTACCCAGATATTTACTTAAAAGGGAAATAGGCCAGATGCCATGGCTCATGCCTGTGATCCCAGGTCAACTTTAGTATAAGATATAATTTATCCCTCAGTCATCCAACCATCTATTTCTTACCTGCACCAAAAATAATTCAAGGTTATTTGCAAAGATAGATATGGTACCAAATAAGATAAAAAAATAAATAAAGCAGTAAAGAGGCCATGGGGAAGGGTGGAGGAGATGAAGCCTGAAATAATTTAATTATCAAATTAAGCTAGATTCCATACAAGATTCTAGTCACAAATAAAAAGAGACAAACTTGATGTATCTACCAACATGGATGAATTACAAAACACTATGTTAAGTAAAAGTAGCCAGACATGAAAAAACTATAACTTGTATGATTCCATTTGTACTACTTTGTTGAAAAGGCAAATCAGTGATTAAAATGAAATCGGTGGTTTCCAAGGACTGGACTGGAAGTGGAGGAGGGGGATTGACTACAGAAAGGCAAGAAAGAACTCTACGGGGGATGAAAATATTTCATAACTAGATTGTGGTAGTTCTTTCTATACACTTATAGAAATATGAGTCTATATACACTTATCAAAAATCATTGAACTTTAATGCATGGACTTTATTGTACATAAATAATGGTTTAATAATATGACATAAAGTATAATATCTTGCTACATTGTTTAGCTGAGGATCACCATTTCTCTCTGAGTTTTGTAAACCCAGTGTAGAGATTGACATATAATCAGTTACAAGATCTTTGATGTCACTAATAAGAGGACCTCACTCATAACATTTTCATTTGAATAATAAATTTGTCAATATATGTAAAGTGCTTTGAAAACATCTGGCACAAATTAAGTGCCAGAAGTATTAGTTCCCACTACCATGACTCTTAAATTACATTCTTAGGTCACCTGAACATCCCTCGAAAGACAAAATGTTATGTAACACCCCTCTGCATAGACTCTGGGTACTCTTTTAATGCCTTATCATTTCCTATAAGAAAAGACAGCAAATGCTAATTCATTATAGTAAGGTGACAAATTAGTATTAAAATTGTTCTATATTTAAAGGAATTGCCTTCAAGGGAAAATTCATATGAAAAAAGTGAGAATAATTCAACCCTACAGTCTGAATATAATACATCATGGTAGGCATAGTTACCTCAGGGTTAAAATATACATAAAACAAACAAACATAGTGCAGTGGACCGAATGTTTGCATACCCCCAGAATTTACATGTCAGCATCCTAACCTGTAAAGTGATAGTGTTCAGAAGTGGGGCTCTTAGGAAGTGATTAGGCCATATGGGCACCTCCACTATGAATAGGACTAGTGTTTTTATAAATGAAAAGCATTTTCACTTGCCCTTCTTCTAAGTGAGGTTACAGTGAGAAGATGGTCCTCTATGAACAAAGAAGATGGCCCTCATCGGAACCTGACCATGCTGGCATGCTGATCTCAGATTTTCAGGCCCCAGAACTCTGAGAAATAAATTTCTGTTCTTTATAAGTCCCCTAGTTTATGCTGTTTTGTTATAGGCACCTTAATGAACTAAGATGCACAGGAGTAGAAATAAAACTGTATCGTGTTGCCAAACAGTCAAGAGTCTGAAGTTGAAAGACTGCCACTCTGCACCCCCACCCCACCACTCCCTTTTGGCTCTAGCCTGACCTTTCCTCTTTTGATGCATTCTGTTTATGATAACTTACTTTTACTTTGGATAAGACAGAGAATCTAATTATAAATTTAGTCAATGAGAAAACTGGGTAGGAATTAAACTGAATTTAAAATATGACAGCAGCCATGTATACCGAGGATATGAATGGATTCCAACAGAATAGAAATGTGAGATCATTCCCTTTAATAGAATTGCTTTCCTTTCTCTTACAGGACATTAAAAACTTTGCTTGGACAATGCAACAGGAGGCATTACTCCCTATATAATTTTGTCATATTTTTCCTCTTAGCAAATTCATGCTTTACTTATTACAGGGAACTATATCTCTGTAAGAAATAAGAGGTACGTTTTGACTGTCTTTACATTGAACAAATCAGCCCTTTGAAAGGGTCAGTGGTCTTATATAACACAGTTAGGCACAGAGAGATACAAGAATCAAAGAATGTATTTCACCAGTAGGTAGTGTTAGAAGCTTCAGGAAAAGCAGAGTCCTGAATGCTGATAGGGGAAGGCTGAGACATGCAGTTTATAGAGAAGAATTTTTATTCAGAGTCCTGGTAGGCCATGGGAGGGATGGGTCTGTAAGGCAGTTATAGAGGAGAAAGAGAACAGAGAATTAAGTAGAGCAAGAACAAGCACTCAGATTTGTAAGCAAAGACCCAAAAATAGCATTCAGATAAGGTTGATGGCATCTCAGAATGTTAATGAAATATAATTTAATACTTCTATGAAGTATAAGCCATGCTTCCTACTTGAAAATTTTTTTAAACATTGAAATTATTTTCAACCTAGAGATAATTTAATCTTTTAAAATTGTTTCTTCTATTCATATAGTTTTTAAAAGCTTCTCTATTAAATAGAAGAATAAATCTTTCTTCTAATACATATCTAACACTAAAATTAGTACTTTCATATTGTATATATAATGATAACCATTGTTTTCCTTAAAAAGAGAAATAGTTGGAAGGATGAACCTCATGCAAATTAAAGCTATAAGAAGAACTAACAACAAGAATGAATCTCACAGAAATGCATCACTATATAGTTGAGGGGAAAGAATAGGTACAGTATGATAATTTCTAGTGTAGTAACACTGACAGGTCAGAGTATATGCTGTGAAAAACAGGAGTAGTGGTCAGGCATGAATGATAGTGCCTGAAAGGAAGATGGAGTTAGGCAGCATCTTACAACCATTGGCCAAGTATGAGCAGCAGTAACAAATGGAGTACAGTAATAGAAGCTGAAAGTTGTAATGATTGCCTGAAGAGGCGGGTCAAAAAAAGATTCACAGGACATTTGATGCCTGAAGGCATTAGCATTATGGGCATAATTGGAAAAAATGAGAAGCAGGATCCATTACAGGACTGTTAGAGGCAAGGACAAAGGTAACATTGAAAGGATAAAATGAAATTTCATTTTTACTGATGGTGGTTAATCAAAACCTTGGAAGCAGACAAACAACTGAAAAGGCTTACTTAATATTATACCTATTCTGCAGTAGATTAATAAGCCTTTTTAGTTCTCCAAGATAGAAAAATGAATCCATTATTCCCAGTGATAATTTATTTTATCATATGTTTCTTTCCAAAATTGGCTTAAATATTACCGTTGTAAATGTATGAGATGAGATTTATATTTAATTGCTCATTTTATACAAGTTGACAATAAAAAGACACATGTTAAAGAGACTTAGGGGTCACTTTTTTCAGAATTGTCCTTTTAAACTTTGAATGGTTCAAATTTTGCTAAGAGATGTTCACAGAGTTATGAGAAGACAATCCCTTATGTTGGCATAAGATACCTACACAGAATTTTCTTTTTCCTAGTTCTTTCCAAATTCTTTTTTTTTTTTCTTCAGGCTTTCAAATCCTCTTTCATGGTATAGAAGAGAGATCACATTCTGGCACTTCTTAGGAGTGGATGCAGTGCTCACAATATGCTCTATTCGAACTGATTCTTATTTATTTTATAATGTATATTTCCTCGTATATTTGTTAAAAATCAATATATGGTCTAAGGCATTCTATTTCTTACCGTAATTACTTAGTGTATAGTTAGTTCTTTCTAATATATGACAATTCTCACTGAGAAATCAGATTTTGACTATTTGTAATCCTACAAATGACCTACGTATAATGATAGGAGAAACTTCTATCATTAAACAATCAGTATTAACAGATCAATGTTTATGGGAAGTTTGACAGTACTCACATGATACCTGCCCACCTCTGTTCTTTATTCTATCATGAAAACTTTAGGCATCAGGCACTATTGCTTTATCTTCTAATCAAAACAGAGACCAGGAATTAGAAACAGTGAGAACCCCCTGTGTTTCAAGAAATGGGTGAGGGCTCTGTACAGGTCATCTTATATATTTTTCTTAATCACCTAGGAAGTTAAATATTGTATTATCCTCATTTCTCAGATGTGGATAATATAATATTTATTACTTAAGAATAGATACTACATAGCTTCCCTTAAGACACAAAGCCAGGAAGGAGCAAATCTGAATTTCCAACCCACCCAAGTCTGATTCCAAAGACCGGATCCACCAGATCATTTTGCACATTGGTTCATGTTTTTGATCTCCTATCTTTCCAACAAAACTATAAACATTGATATCATTAAAGTAAAAAGATGGAGGCAATACCAACATAACTACCACTTAACACAAGTACATGAGCACTCGCACACACACACACACACACATCCTTCATACTGAGGAAATAAATATATTTCAAAGATTATTTTAAGTTAGAATTAAAATACAATTATTTATCCTGGCATACTAAGGTTTTTTACTGTTTTTCTTCTATATAGATGTGTAAAAATTTTATATCATGTAATATTAGTGATCAACACATTTTGTGACGTGCAATATGTACTTCTGAACCCTTGAAAGACTCATGCTTTCTTTTACCTCCCTCTTAAGTGTTTCAGTAATTCACCTCTTTGACATAATGCTAATTAACAAAGAGACCAAGAAAAATTGGCTTTCTAAGTATCTATCCATCTATTTTTTAAACCTGTTTCCCATAGACTGATAGGCTGACTGGTAACATGTAGATCAGTGGTTTTCAACTGGGAAATTTTTTTCCACCCAGGGCAAATTTGGTAATATGTGTAGACTTTTTTTATTGTCACAACTATGGAGGAGAGAAGGAAGATGCTATTGACAGTTAATAGAGGCCAGGAATGCTGCTAAACATTAAACAAGGCATAAGACAGTCCCCAAGAAGAAAGAATTATCTAGGCCAAAATGTTAGTAGTGCAGTTGAAAAACGAAATGCTAGATGTTTACAACATTTAAGAAAGAGAAGACCATATGATTGACTACCTTTCATGGCTATCCAGTTACATTACAACAAAGGAAACACATTAACAGAGTTTCTCAAGAAGGCAAATAAACAGAATCACAAAGACATATTCTCAAGGGGAGTTATTGCAGAAAGGACTTAGAAGTAAACAGTTAACAATCATGCAGAGGAAGGGGATGAAAAACATTTGCAGAATGTTATAGCTAAGATGCTACTTATTTGTTCAATTTATTGGTAGAATTTTACCTGAGGAAAAATATAAATATAAATTGATGTCAATTGAAAGCATCTAGCATATTTGCAAAGGATGGTTGTAAAATACTAAGAAGAACCAGGAAACTAAGTAAACTTCCTTTTTAATTTTTGGTAAATAAAAACAAGTTTGCATTTATTAATCATGAGTCATTGGCACCTAGAAATAAAAGACACAGCTTATATACTCAAACAGCTAACTGGATAGAGAGGGAGAAATCACAATTATTCTAAAGCATAATGAATAACTATATCCAGTGATCATAGCCTTGGAGTTACAAAATGTTTGGAGTTATAAAAATGGTACGGAAAATGGCACATCTGACTCTTGCTTGGAAAAGACAGTGCAATGGTGAAAGAAAACAATACATACTCTAATGCTTCTGTGAAGGAAACCATTTCAACATGGAACATTTTGAATGAACATAGTATAAAAAGCCATAAAGGAGTGAAACATTGATTTAGAAAATCTGATAAGATAAAGTCACTTAAAAGAAATATGTACAAATGTGTTAGTTATGGCATTAGTTATAATGATAAAAAAGTGGTTTTCAAAATTTGAAAAAAATCTATCCAAATGTAAATTGGCATACTTAAAGTCCTTCAACATTGGCAAATGTTTAAAGCATAGATCTTGCTAGATGAATAAAACAAGTTACAAATGATTTTATAATATAATGTCATTTTAGGATAAAGTGTAATGTGCTATGTATGCATAGGAGTATATTTAATTGTCATCTTTTTAAAGGCTGAATAATATTCCATTAAATAAGTGTGCATATATATGTGTGTGTGTGCATGTGTGTGTGTATATGAATTTTCTTTATCTGTTTTATTTCTTGACAGACAATTATTTTGCTTCCATATCTTAGGTATTGTGAATAATGCAAGGTGCTGGATATGTTAATTAGCTTGATTGAATCATTCAACAAAGCAAACATACATGTAAGCATCACATTGTATCTCATGAATGTATGCAATTATGATTTGTCAACCATAAATAACATTTTAAGAACAAATACATTGAAAATACATCAAAATCTGATTTTTGAAATAAGAAATCTTAACAGTTGTTAAATTTGAGAGGTAGAATTTTCAGTAAACTTTTTTTTTTCCAGTGTGTTTTTCTATGTTCTCCAAGTTTTCTACACAGATCAGGCCATGTCTGAATTATTGTTTTCAATTATTTGGCAACATGTTTTCCAATATATTTTGAACAGTTGATCATTCAGATGAAAGAAATAAGAACAGTGAGAAAACTGTATGTGTTTTCAAATAGAGGCTGTTTAGGCTGAGAAAGAGAAGCTCAATGAAGTAAATGGTAGCTGCCCTCAAATTTCTACAGTGCTTTTATATTCAAAGGAATTTAGTAAAATATATGCTGCTCTTGAGAACAAAACCTTAGCCTCCAAAAGAGAGCTTACATAAAGAGAGTTTGGGCTTATTACAAAAATAACATTCTAATAATACAGTCATAGCATCTTCAGATTTCTTGGAAAGCAGGAGCCCCCCCACAACCAGGAGTTTCAAACAGAGGCTACTGACCTTCTGCCTGTCATGTTATTGAACAGATTCCAGCTTTTGGTGGGAATTGCATCGAGATAACCTTAGTCTAAGGTGCTTTTCCCACTTCCAAATGCCGTTGTAAGTACAGGGCTGGCATCAGAAAGGATACTAAATAAAATGAAAAAAAAAACTTTGCATCTTTTTATTTAGCTGTCATGATTGTTTGCATTTCTTTTTTCAACATGTGCATTTCTTCCAATTATCCTATGTTTTATGATTTAAATTGTCATTTAGGAAGTTAAAAGGGCTGACTTGAGGGGTGCTTCAAATGCCATAGCACCTGGATGCCTACTTATAAAAATTCATATGGATATATATATATATATATATATGCACCAGTGAATAGTTAATATGTGTTAATTATATGTCAATGTATGATGCAGTTTGATCTTTCACAAGTGGCCTAACCTAAAACTTAAAAGAGATAGAAGGAGCTTGATCTCCATCCTCCTCGCTGCTCTCTGCCAACGTGAGGATACAAGGAAAAGATGTCCAAAGTAGTAGGTGCTAACCAGGAAGCAGGCCCTTACCAGACACGGAATCTGTGGGTACCTTGATCTTGGACCACCTAACCTCCAGAACTATGAGAAATAATTTCTGTCATTTAAGCCACCCAGACAACGGTATTCTGTTATAGAAATTTAAACTAAGGTATATAGCATAGATACAGACAGAGATATAGATTATAGTTAGATATACGTGTACTTCTCTTGATGTATCAGAGTGGAGGGACACTGTGGATTTCAATCCAAGTGAGTTCCTGAGAAATCAGTTTCTGTTTACTGTCTTCTCCCTCTCTCTCTCTCTCTTTTTTTTTTTATGTGAATTGTGAGTTTCTGGAAGGAAGTATTCATGTGTTATTGGTTTTTACCTGACGGCTTGGTGGCTAGCACACAGGAAGCACTCAATAAATCATTGGTGTATAAATTGAAAGTTGCTTAAAATTAACTAGTCTTCCTGGAGTTCAGAAGAAAATAAACCTAGCCCTAGTTAACACCAGCTGTTAGAGGTATTTTATACTACAGTTTGTCAGCTTTGGCTACCCCCCAGGACATTTGGTAGGTTTGGCAAAGTATCATTGATGAAAAGGCCACACCCACATTTTGAAGCAGAAACTTGAATGTTGAGGGTAAGGCATCTATATTTTAAAAGATTTATCAGTAATTCTGGTAATTTTGTGGTTTTAGAATGACTTCTGTTCATAGCCATCTGCTCACAGACAAGGGGCTAGATAAGCTCTATGGATCCAGGATTCCATCATTTATTCCACTATTCCAAGAAATACAGATCCTTAATTGGGACAATTCTGCTTCTCCCTACTAAGAATTATCTTTAGTGCATGCACATACCTAAAATGGAACAAAAATTGCTTTTGTGTATGCCTGTGACAGATACAGAACCATTCTGTATTACAAACGTCTCAGTCCAGTCTGGTAATAACATATAATTAAAATAAATGAGTTCATCTTAAGTTATTAGATCACACCATGATTTTCCTAACCTATAAATTATAAAGATTAGAGAAAACAAATTTGCAAGGGCAAAGTTGAAGCTAAATCGTATCATCATTTCTATCCCTGCCTAAATTTTGTTAGGATTTGATGGCAGAATCTGTGAATCAGATGCATGTTTTTCCTCCCCCACTCCCCAATAGTGAAAAAAGAAAATAGCTTCTAATTTTTGTTTTCCAATCTACCAGCTTGTGCCATTGCTGCTAAATCTCTGGCTTTCTAGGTGCTCTCCTGGTAACCTCTCCATGCCTTAATTTTGAAGGCATTGACCTCTATGAGATTTGAATGTTCTTCCTTGCCTTTCCCAATTACTCCATTTTTCAGTGTGTACAGCAAGCTGTCAGATTTCCTCCTCCACGTGAAAATCTCTTTGGGTTTGCTTGCTTCTATGTGTTCTGAAAAAAAACAACTCAGTTTTGGTCAACTCTGTCTCAGAGTATCTGTTCCACACCACGACAGTTTATAATACTAGAGAATAGCTTTATTGATTTTGAAAAATCCTCTAAATACATAAAAGGCCAGATGTTTCCACACTAAGTTTTATCACTCCCATCTGATGGGGAAGGACCTCATTCATGGCTGTTTCCAGTGAATGGAATTTCCGTCATCTAGTTGGCTAGCATTAAATATTTGTTGAACAAGCAGATAAATTGAGATGATAGTTTGGGTACAATAAATACAAAGAACATATCATTTGTTCTGATTTATAAATTTAGACTCAATTTTTTCAAGCTTAGTAATGTGTATAACTATGACAAAGGCAGGATTGATGTTGATATAAAAAATATGACTGGTCAAAACTCTCTTACTAGAGGAAGATTTGATTGGAAAAAGTGTCTGCAATCTGAGAATAAAGTGTATATTCAGCAAAATTAATATCTAATACATGTAATTTTATCAGAAAATACATTTTCAAATTAGAAGCAATCTCTAGTTGTCAAATCTGTAAACAATTTTTAGATCCCAAAGTAACAAATATATCCAGGTACACAACAAGTCGAGGACTTGTCTCTAAAATTATTACTTACTAAGGCTATAGTCTGTGAAGTGCCAAATCAAATATAATTCCTTTATTCTATGATTTTTATAAGGAATATTTGAGTACAAATTAATACTTTGAATGCTATAATTCTATTTTTAACAAGCTCTGCAAAACTTTGCATTATTTTTGAGAAGCTTTGTACTTGTTTTAAAGTGGCTGCCAGTCATATGCCTTATCTATGTATATGTGTATTTATTTATAAATTCTCAGGAGAATTAACTACAAGTTTTATCAAGTTTATAATATGTTAGTATTGAATTTTTCTCATCTTTCTTGTAGGATTTATCTTTAAAGTTTTATTTCAGAATTTTTTTCAACTGCAAAAAATACAACAAAAACTTCAAATTTATGTAACATAAATGAACAGAAAATTTGAAAAGGTGAGATATGTTAATTTAATAAAGTTGTGAAAGATTCCTTTTTGTGGCCACAATACTTCTTCTTCTTTATTTTATTTTATTTTATTTTATTTTATTTTATTTTATTTTACTTTATTTTCCTGAGACAGAGTCTTACTCTGTTGCCCAGGCTGGAGTGCAGTGGCCTGATCTTGGCTCATTGCAACCTCCACCTCCCGGATTCAAGTGATTCTCCTGCCACAGCCTCTGAAGTAGCTGAGATTACAGGTGTAAGCCACCACACCAGCCTAATTTTTTATATGTTTAGTAAAGACAGTGTTTCCCTATGTTGTTCAGGCTGGTCTTGAACTCCAGACCTCAAATGATCCGCCTGCCTTGGCCCCAAAGTACTGGGATTACAGGCATGAGCCACCATGCCCGGCCTGCTTCATCAGCGTAAATAATAGTAATACAGTCATTGGTAATTGATTTGAAATAATATATATCTAGAATTTTAAAGTAATTCAACTATTTTATAATAATTTTAAATGAAATGTGATACTATGACTTTAAAAATAGGGTTAACTGAATTATTCACTTTGGGTTCAATTTTTCATTTACTGCAAAGATGTTGATTGAATGGCATGTGCCTTTTCTATCTTAAGCACTGGGAAAGCAAAGACGAATCAGATACAGCCCTGCTCACAATGAGCTTTTAATCTAGTAGAGGAGTCTGATATGTAAATCAACAATTCCAATAATAGCTTTATGTAAAAAAAAAAAAGTATTAGAAACTCAGAGGTATCAGGGAGGGCATCACAGAGCGCATGAAGTTTTAATTGTATCTCAAAAAAAAAAAAATTAGGAGTTTGCAAGTAGATAAGACCAGAACAGCATTCCTGTAAGGAGAAATAGCACGCATGAAATCAAAACGAATGAAATACCACAGCATGTCTGGGAAACTCTAAGAGGCTTAGTTTTTATGAAAGCCAAGTAGTAGTAAAGGGTGCTGTGGATGTATGTAAATGCTAAACCATAAAGGGTTAGTGTCATATCTCATACCAAAGAATCTCTGCTTTCTTTTCCGAGGGCACTAGGTAGTCATCCGGAGTAATCAAGCAAAGCCAACTCCCTCCCAAAAGACATACATTTGATAAAACCCCCCTACTGACATTATATATCAGGCTATTGAAACAGTCCTCATGAGAGTCAACCCAATTAGAATAGGAAGAAAAGAATTAAGACTATCTGTTTTTGATGGTAATAACTTTGAAAAACTACTGGATGTATCAGATAAGGAAAGTGAAATACAGGAACAGTTCTAAATATTCCTATTGGAAGCCATGGAGAATTATATCTCAACTAAGGTGGAGACAAGGAAAAAGTTTTGTAAAGCAAAGATAATAACCTCGGTTTTAAATATAGTTTGAATTATATTTGTGATATCTAGATGGTGTTATCCATTCACAGTTTGGTATATATAGGTCCTGATCATAGCAGAAAGTTATAGAATGGACACACAGACTTATAAATCATTAGTAGCTACATAGATTTTGAAAAAGTAACAGGAATAGAAAAATTGGTGAGACTGAGTGTAACTCAGACTAGAAACCAAGAAAACACATACCAATAAATACTGGAGCATATCATCACAATGTAAAAATTATCAGATTTGCATATTGTTCAGTTATGAACAACATTATAAAAATTCATTTTGTAAAACTGAGGTCAAATGTATACAGAGGGAAATAATGCACCAAACTTAAGTATATGACCCGATGAGTTTTATTGTATTCATCATCTATCTATATCTCTATATGTGTATAATTATCACTTCAAACAAGATATAGAATATACCCAGCATCCCAAACAGTTCTTTTATGCTCCTTCCCGGACAAAGACCACTTCTTTCCCTCACTCCATAAGAAATTACACATCTAATTTTTCCCACTTTAGATTTGTTTTCTTTTCTTGAACTTTTACAGTTATAGATAATGCATTTTTTGTCTGATCTCTTTAATTCAGCATAACATTTTTGAGCTTTATGGTTTTGTATATATCAACAGTTAATTCTTTTTCTGCATTTATGTTCATGAGAGACATTGGTCTGTAATTTCATTTTCTTCTAATGTTATTTATCAGGTATTAATTGGTATTAGGGTTATGCCGGCATCATAAAAATAACTAGAAAGGGTTCACTCTTTCCCCACTATTTTCTAAAAATATTTTGTGTAGAACTGGTATTAATTCTTTCTAAAATATATGATATAATGCAATAATAAAAATATTATGTAACTAAATAGTAATTGTATTCTAATGAAAATATTAGCCCCATTAAAACACTACTTGACTCAGAATGTATGTTTGTAGTTTTTTAAATATTCTATTACAAATTAATATTTTGATAAAGAGCAAGAAAATTGTCATTTATATCTTGTTTTCTTTCATAGTGTTACAAAAATTATATATATATTTAATAATTCTCAACCCCTTGAATAATTGTGTAAAAGTGAGTATAAATGTCAAAAAATATCCTGGAAGTAGGAAACACTATTAAAAAGTGTTATATCTGCTCGTATAGAAGCAAAACAACAACAACAACAACAACAGAAAAAAAATAAAAACTAATTTTAAAAAAGGAAAAAAGTAATTTACCTATGTTGCTACATTTAGGAGTGCATCAATTCCCACACACTCAGAATTGTTTCCTTGGAGAAGCTTTGTATTATTAACATTTTCCCCACTAGACCTGCACATACACAACATAAACAGAGCATCAGAAGTTGTCAATCATAAACCTAAATATAGCTCTAGGCTGTCAAGTTTCTGGTTCCCAGGAGTAACAACAACAAAACCTATGTAATGAGGACTTTGCTGTTAAAGTCTTCTCTGGGAAACACTTGTGTTACTTTGTAATTTATCATAAACTCTATTTGATATTCTGCATCTGGTAGTGAGGTATAAGACTAAAACCGCGGCGGGGCGCGGTGGCTCATGCCCGTAATCCCAGCACTTTGGGTGGCCGAGGAGGGCGGATCACGAGGTCAGGAGATCGAGGGCATCCTGGCTAACACGGTGAAACCCCATCTCTACTAAAAATATAACAAATTAGCCGGGCGTGGTGGCGGGCGCCTGTAGTCCCAGCTACTCGGGAGGCTGAGGCAGGAGAATGGCGTGAACCCGGGAGGCGGAGCTTGCAGTGAGCCGAGATCGCGCCCCTGCACTCCAGCCTGGGCGACGGCGAGACTCCGTCTCAAAAAAAAAAAAGACTAAAACCGCTTGAACAGGAACAGAAACTCTGAACACATAAAATGCAACTAAATTCACTGCAGTTTTATCCAGAAGTTATTTCATCTTTTAATTTCTACAACTCTAAATCCTTGGGAGTCTGCTCCCCCATTTTGTTTTAACAAACATGCCCTGAATTTTTGTCAATATAAGCTGTTTGGGAAGGAATAGAAAAGAGAAAATATCCATTTATTGCTAGAAATAAGTAGAAAAACAGGAATATAAAATTAAGCCACTATCTTGAGTAAATATAAAAATGAAACAGATGCTTATTAATTAAGTGTGGGCAGGTGATGACAAGGCACCGAGGCATATTGCACCAGCTATGAAGAATTTAGACAGCTTTTATCCTACCGGACCATTTACTCATTACGTAACAGACACCTTAAGGAGTAGAAAAGGTGACAAAACAAAATGATATAAAGAGCTAAGAGTTCAGTTTTCTAAACTTTGAACACTACTTGGTTTGGTTTTATTTGCTTTTCTAAGGAATAATCTGGCTTCCATGTTTAAGTTTTATGAATGCTGCAGTTCGTGATTTTTTTTTTCCACTGGAAACTGTGTGACTACAATATTATTTATGAAATTGTATTGCATACAATATGCCAAGAAGATAGACAGCACTGCTTTAAGTATAGAATCAATTTTTCCAAAGAGTCCATAATAGCAAGGATTTGGAAAGAAGTAAAATATCTAGGCAGAGAAAAACCCATGAAAACACAAATCCACTAATCCATGGTTTATAGCAAATCTATATAACAGTAAATTTTTGAAAATGAAAAATAAAATTTAAATGGCTTCTTATAAGACACTCTGATGACCAATCCATCTCATTTTTTAAATTATACTTCTGCTCAGATTAGTGGCAATCGAATTTCTTCATTTAGAAAATTTGATAATGGGCCATTAGGGAAGGGAAGTCCAATCAATTCAAACTTGTTTCCCCCCTCCCAGCCCCCCAGTGCCCCTTGCTCCCATGTTCTCTCATAGAACTGGATTCCAGTAACATTGACAGTTGATCCTTAGTTCTTAAGTTATTTTTTAAGTTGTTATAACTTTTCTACCTGACTTTATTTTTTATACTATATGATTTTCTTTGGATTTTATTGTGCATTGGTACACAGGGCCTTTGATCTCGTATTTTTCAATATTCTACTTATCTCAAAAGGAAAAATAAAAAACAGACAAAAGTCCTTTAAAGACAATGAACAAAAATACATAATGCAGAGATGGAATTAGAACTAAATGAGAAAAACATTTTCTACATCAAAAAAGGGAAATTTTAAAAAATGATCTACAAGTTTATTCCTTCCATATATGAGAACATTAAAGGCCAGAAATAATGTAAATCTGGTGCTTTTGTTTTGATTAGGACAAATAAGTACAATATTCCTAGAAAACAATGTAACAATCAGTACCAAGAATCAATGTAACATTCAAATCTTCAGTTTATTATATTCCCTTCCTGTAAATTTATACTAAAGAAATAATTTTAAAAGGTGAAAAAGTTTATTTCTGAAAACATGTAGTAAAAAATAAGGAAAACTATTCATTTCTACAAATTAAAAAAAATTTCAACTGAATTACCAATTCATGTGACCTTTATGCCAGCTATTAAAATACAATTGTGAAAAATATAAAGTACCATGTGCAACTTACATTATTGAGATTCACCAATTACATTTAAGAGAGTAATACCCATTTGTGAATTCCATCTATATATATTGCTTCTTAAAGCCATACAGAGGAGAGAAAAAAATGTCAGAGAGCTCAGACAAAAGTGAGAAGATGGAGAGATAATAGTATGAAAACACAATTGAGGCATTTTCATAGGTATCCAGAAAATATGGAAACAATTACCAATTATCCATGGATCAATAACTAAGGTAGCATCTTGTAGACACTGCATTGACCACTTAGAAGAAAACATCAATATTTTGTAGCTCTTGGGGTATGGGAAAGAATGCCAAGGAGGGGGGCTTCTTGCACATTTGTCATCAATTTCCACTAGTTATAAGTCCTCAATAAAGTGACTCATGTCATGATATGAGGATATTTAGAAACTCTCAATGTTAACATGTAATCTGTATATATACATATATATACACACATGTTTATATATGTATATGTTTATATATATTTCCATATACATAATACAAGAAGTTGTTTGATTTTATATATATAAAATGCTTATATATATTTAAAATGTTTATATATAAAATGTTTATATATATAAAATCAAAAAACTTCATATATATATATATATATGTATGTATGTATAATCAAACCACTTCTTACTCTGCTTGAACAGTTGTGATGTTTCTTTCCAGGTTTGCAAGTTCAGAGCTGATACTAAACAAAGTAAGTCATTCCATAAAATTTACCTATACACAATGGCAAACAGATAAATGAGAAAAAGGGTACACATTTTTGTGTAAATAAATAAATGACAAAATAAACTTGAAAAACACAGTATATGATTTTTAAATTACTGTATGAAACAATTACCTTAATATTTAATATATCTTGGGAAAAAGGGGGAGATTGGTAAAAATAAAAAATGAAAACAGCTGACGCTTTGGGGTAAGCAATTAATTTCTTTATTTCCTTTAGTTTTATTGTAATGCCATCTGTGGATGAAATAGAAGTTCACAGCAACAGAAATGAAGGCCACTGATTTAAGTGCCTGAAGAGCACTTTGAAAGGAAAAACCTAGAATTCTAAAACAAGGAAAAATAATGCATCTTCAAGGGCAAATGCGTCTGAAGACAAATCTATGAAAAATTTCAGGTATGACTTGGGCTAAACTAGTGTTTCAAAGATAATTGTCTAAATTCTGAATATTTAGATGGTCACCTTGCACTAATCTGGGAGCTGTAGTTCTTGAGTAGAGGACCATGGATGAAGCTGTGAGGCATAACATGATCACATCAGCATGTGTCACTCAATAAATGTACTGAATGGTACATCCCCACCAGATCTTCTGCTGCTCCATCTCTGCCAACAGAGGTGCTCCGGAACACAGCAAAGGAACTCGTTAAAGATACAATGAGCCCTAAATAGAAATTACATAATGTCTTTTGCCCCAACATGGATGGAATTGTGGCTACTACCTTAAGGGAAACAACTCAGGAACTGAAGGTCAAAAACCATATATTCTTACTTAGAATTGAGAGCTAAACAGTGTGCAAACATGGACATAGAGCATAGAATAATAGGCATTGGGAAATTGGAAGAGTAAGAAGAAGAGAGGGGGGTGAGGGATGAGAAATTACTTAACAGGTACAATGTACATTATCCAGGTGATGGTTGCACTAAAAGCCCAGACTTTACCACTATGCAATATGCTCGTGTAACAAAACTGCACTTGTACTCCTTAAATGTATACAACATTTTTTTAAGCAAGATATAGCAGGTCAATTTTGTCCATATGATTGAATGTTGGATAAAATTTGAGTAGATGTTGTTTAGGAAGACTAAATATGACTTGGAGAACAGTAACCAGTGGAATGACCTTTCCAATTCTACCTAGCAGACATTGTTCAATTTATACTATACCATTCTCTCAGTGACAACTTCAGAGGTTTTCTCACAGCCCTGACACTCACTTAGTATGGCCATAAGCCGTAAATCAAGTAGCCTTCTTAGATGAATATAAACATAATGTTTGTGCAAGCAAAAGAAAGAGTAGGATGGAAGAAGGAGACCATAAAAAATGGAACTCATAGAAATTGATATCAAGGCATCTTAATTTATCATTTGGTAGCAGCTAAGCAGCAACGTGTAGCCAAAAGTCTTATATAATAAGTAAATTATGAAGAAAAGAATGCTGTTAGACCAAAAGAGCAGAATATGTATGTTCCATATGATTAAGTCAGTTTGAAGACAATATTAAAGATGAGATTTCAATTGATTGCATTATTCATTTTCATAGTGAGTCCTTTATTCCAACAGGAGTGTTTTACTACTGATCATAATAAGAATGACATCCTATCGTTTAAAAGCTCCAAATATTTACTCAAAAGCATAATTAGATATATTATCATTCATTATCTGTGTAAAAATAAGTATTTGTCATCCCTAATCATTCTCTGGATGTGTGATTTAATCTTTTCCCCATAAACCAGGTCACCGTTGACAGCCTCTGTTCAAAAAATTTTACAATCTTGTTACTGTATTGTCAAGAGGAAGACAGTGATTTCACAGCTGAACTTGCTGGAGTCCTACAAGGTTTCACCCACAGAATCAAGGAGCCTACTTTTGTAACCTACTCTTTCTTTCCCACAAGGCTTGAGTGATTGCATGTCTGAGACTATTAAGGAATTCCGGTAGATGTGCATGACAGTGCTATTTATCTCAGACAGTTCTTTCAGAAATGCAATGAAGTTATTACTAGAATTTTGCACAACGTAACTTTAATCTACCATTTTCGAATAGTTACCCTTGTATCATTGTTTGGCTTTTAAAAAGCTATTAAATGTATAACAAAAAATATAGGTTAAAGCTACACAAGTTTTCAAGTGTTGATAAACCTTTGGCACCATAGAGATGTAAGTTTACTGTATCATGAAAAATGTACTTTTATTTTTAACAAAACAGTTTTCTTTTCACTTCTACTTCATTTTTTTAATAATACAGATTCGTTTTTACTTATATTTCTGTATTGTATTCACTAGATGGCAGAGTAAGCAAGTCAAAACATTATAAAATAGAGTTATAACAATCTAATCCTGAAATCCTGAGAGAATAAGGATTGTTGTGGCCCAGGATAATCAGGGAATGTTTCAGAGAGGAAGCAAACTTTGTGTACAAGTGGCATGTGTCCTTTCCAGACCAAGGCTTATAAGAAGCATCTCTGCCTCCTTCATGTTCTGTCTTTCACTATCTGTCAGGTGGATGCAGAGGACTTCAGGTCCTAAGAGATGGAATAATCAAAATGGGGAAGTTTGGATCACACATCTGAGGAAATCCACCTGCTAAGAGAGCAAGATATAGTATTTCATTACGTTAAACCACTAAAGTGTTGGAGGTTATTCACTAAACCAGTTTGCATATTTCTAACAAAAATGCTTAATGCTGATTTTCTTTATTTCATTTGAAAAGAATATATGTTTATTTCCCCTTATTTTAGATGTTACATTATTTATCGAAGTAAGATCTGCCTTGGAATAATGAATCCCGGGCAAAACAAATAACACTTTTGTTGTTACCAAAATACAAGGGTGTAACTTCTCTTTCCATATACATAAGACTTCCTATATTATCACCCTTAGTTTTCTTATTCATTTATAATTTATGAAATACTTACTGAGATTATACAAGCTTCAGAACCTGTTTTCATTCCTGTCTTGATGGTTAAGATTTACAGCATATTGCTGGGAAGAAAAAATTCTGGCTGCTGGATCCCTCCTTCCCTATTTCAATCCCTTTAACCCCACAATTATCTATCAACAGCTGTAAAGGCATATCTTCATCAAATCCTTCAATAAGCCCCTCATATATGTAAAAGAAGGACATTTTACACGTGAATTCTTATGTTTAAATTTGAAGGAACTTTACTAGTATGCTTTGCTTTAATTTTTACATCACATGTAATCATTCTATTTAAATGTGGAAATTATACTGTTAAAGGCTAGAAAAATACGGAAATTCCCATCTACAAGTATCAGTGACAACCACTACCTTCTTCATTTGCAATTATTTCTTTTTGTTTGTTTGTTTGTTTGTTTGTTTTTGAGACAGACTTTCGCTCTTGTCACCCAGGCTGGAGTATAATGATGTTATGTTGGCTCACTGCAACCTCTACCTCCTGGGTTCAAGTGATTCTCCTGCCTCTGCCTCCAGAGTAGCTGGGATTACCAAGCCCAGCTTTTTTTTTTTTTTTTGTATTTTAATATAGATGGGGTTTCACCATGTTGGCCAGGTTGATCTCGAACTCCTGACCTCAGATGATCCACCTGCCTCAGCCTCCCAAAGTGCTAGGAATACACACCCGAGCTATTGCATCCAGCCAACTATTAATTCCTACTGGAAATTTTGCTTGCATATAGGGAAACTGGCTGTAGGTGTTGCTGTATAAAAACATGTTTATCACCTAACACAAGGCCTGCCTCTATGCAATCCTTCAGTCCAGCATTTTATGAAGAATCACAATTCAGATAGAGATGCCAGAATGCAAAATTTCTGTGCAAAGATTTTCTCCATTATCCTTTTTGTATTGGTCTCTTTGCCAACATGTAGCTAATATATTAAACTGAGTCTTTTACTCTTGGGACAAAACTGGTCTGGGTGCTCTCACATTGTACAGGAATTGGCCCTGAATCCTCTAAGGGGATTCATACATCTTGGTTATTTTACTCTAGGAATGTCTGTTGAAGCTTGAGTTTTGGACATCTCTGGGGAAATGGAAAAGTGCTGAATGAGATATTTCGGACAGGTGGAACCTTACATTGCACAATGAAGTAGAAGCTGATTCCATACTCTAGTCTTAAAATGTATCCTGTGCTCTTCCCAAAATGTTATCTTGCCTCCAAGCACAATCTTTTCTTTCTCAAAATTTTAAGATATTATTATCGACAAAAATTATGAAACAGATGAGAAAATAAGGTACCATAAATAAAAGTCAGAAAAATAAAACATTAAGGAGTCAGACCTACACAGACTGAAGATATTCAATGAAACAAGAGACCCTAAGAATTGACTGATGGATTTGGAGAAAAAAAAAAGCAAAGCTCTTCTAGGAATAAAGAATATAATTAAATGATAAACTGAATGAATGGGTTAAACAATATATTAGACATTTTACAAAAGAAGAAACAAAGATAGCTACTAAAATATGAAGAGCTATTCAGTATTCTTAGATATCAGGAGAATGTAAATTTAACCTCGTGAGACACATTTTAATATGTATCAGGCCTACATAATTTTGTAGTCAGGCAACATTAAGTTAATTAATACAGAACAATAAGTGATCCTCCAACATACCAGTGAGAATGAAAACTGTCAACTTGGGAAAATAATTTGATATTATCTAGTTATTTGCTACATGGACACACCATATTACCCAGGAATGAAATACCTGGATATATGCCAGAGGGGAGTTTTGCATATGCATATCAATAAATATGTGAGAATGTTCAAAATAGTGTTATTTGTAACAAACACTGGAAACAATCCAGTTGTCTGTCAAAACTGGAATTATTAGTTAAATTGAGGTATACTTGTTTAATACAATGTATATCAACATCCTTAAAATTAAAAAGTATAATTTGAAGTAAAAAGAAAATTAAATAAAAACATATATTATGATGCTATTTATAAGATTCAAAAACAAAATAGACGCTGGGGATGCTGCTAAACAACATATAAATCAGAGGACAGACCTTCACACCACGTTTCAGGCCTAAATATCAATAGTGGCAAGACTGAGAAACTTTTTCTAAAGAAAAGTGAAAGCATAATTAATACCAATTTCAGGAAAAATTTTAAAATATGGAATTAGCATTATTGATTTTTCCCTTTAGATTTTTCCTTTTACTAACACTGTCTTTATTTAAAATGTTGATATCTTTTTCATTATTGATTTCTAAGTTGATTTGAATTATTTTAACATACTGCATTAAAATATTATTTATTTTGATTCCTGAGTTTTTTGGCACCCCCTTAAGGTTTGGGGCCTGAGAGTGAGCTTCCGTGGCCTCACTGCAGTTTCAGTCTTAGAGAAGGAGTGCAGATAGAAGGACGGAAGGGGATAGAGAGCTTCAAAAATATTGATATTCTATTTCTTAATCTGGGGTATAGATACAGGTGGGGGTTCACTTTATTATTTTTATTGAACTATCCATATAGCTTATATACAGTCTTTATATACACCATTAAAACTAAAATGAATTTAAAAGATCAATTAACTATGGTTAACTTATATGCTCTAAATTTATATTTTGTATCAACTATTAGACATCTGCTGTCTATTATTAAATAGTATACACATATCACCTATGATTTTTGTTTGAGTCAATATTAAGAGAATACTAAAAATGCATACAATGATGTTTCTCCTATAAATCCACAAATGTTATAGATGCTTATAAAACTTATTCTAACACCTAACTTACCTCTGTTCACAATAGAGCTCTCTTGAATTTTTTGATAGTGTTGGAAGTATACGGAATAAATTCACTTCAACTGTGGTTTCTTATTTCCTGAATCCCGAAAAGCAGTGATTTGACATGCAAGTGCAACACTTCTATCTCTTTCTAATTCAACAGCAAAATTCTCCAATGATTCTGTTCATTAGAGGGATAGGAGTCTTTCATATATTCAATTTCTGTCTTCCATGGGGACGTTCACTCTAGTGGTAGCTTTCCGTTCATTCCTCCACTAGTCAAAAAATGAAAATCCAGAACATAATCATTATATGGTTACTTCCTTTTTATTGTTATTGGCTTGCAACTATAATCCTGCAATTAGGACAATAATGATTACAATACAGTGTAGAAAATTGTATTCTCATTTACTTGACTCTCCTGTTCCTTATTTCAATTAAGTGCTCAAGTGGCACTGAAACTAGCTTCCCACCAGATTTTACTTTGCTTTACCTCAAATTTCTAAAGAAGTTGTATTTACTTGTGAAGCATGTTTAAATGATTTAGATTTAAGTTATACTTTGTTATTGGCACATCTAGTATCAGCATTACATTTTATTGGCCTCTTCCAGGCCAACACAGACACGCAGGTACAAACACATACAAACACACACACTACACAAAGATTAGCCTCTGAGACCTGAAAGAAAATTAGAAACCCAACTCAGCCTCCCCCTCCTCCATATCTCAAAGCAAGTTAATGAGTGGTTTGTACTCCCAAAGCTGAGATCTTGAAAGAGGGATGTGAACAGAAGGCAAGTATATTTCTGTTAACCTTTTCTCAGCATAGTACACATTTAAAATTGATCACAGCATTCTTTCCATTTAGCCATGAAAGGAGTATCAAAATATTCTACTGTAGGAGGCCACCACCAGTATATCTCAGTTAGTACTTGAGATGAGCTTAATGCCTTCTCTGTCCAAGAGGAAAAAGTGAAATTTAATTCAACTAAACCATCTAAAGCTCCTTGTCAGAGTAAGGTCACATCATCATAGTAGTCATGATGTAAGAAATTCAACTACATGTATATAATAATGGCCTATCATGTGCCCAGGCCATTGGGAGTTAACCAACATAGATCTCCATTTAGGAAGGAGATGCAAGGAGAATAATGAGTGTGGAAAAGCCTATGCTTAAGAAAGTGGAGCAGCTTAAGGAGCTTTCAAGATGCTCCATTGGCCCTTAGAATGTTATTTAGCAGGCAACGGGTTTGAAAACCTGACTCTTCCCATAGATGCTTATGTTTAAAGGCCTATGACATAACACACACAAAACCTGTGGTAATGTTTTTTCGGGGTAGGGGGGTTAATTCTATTTTTCTGTTAATATAACATAAATTTAGTGATTGAGGTGACACATTTATTAAGTAGATTCTATTCTGGCCAGAAACTATTAGATTTTTATTAGTAAAGAAGAAAAACAGAGAGCCACTGCTTTTGGAAACAGCCTTTGCATAGGCTTCTAGATGTTCTTTCTTACGAATAGCGTCTTAGTAAAGGCAGACTTAAAAATACAAATAATGTAACAGATATTAAAAACAAGCAATCACACAAAAAAATGAAAAATCCAAACAGTAAACTAAGTTTTCTCTGTATCTATCTCACCTGTACCTACATTTTCTTAATTTTTACCACCCAAGAGGTTTGAAAGAAATTGTTCAGTTACCTTTAATTTTAAAATATAGTTTTTAGAATAAAATATTTTAACGTGCAATATGTATCTTATGGGAGCAGCGTTACTTTTGTCACTTCAAAATTTTTAGCCTTTAGTATTTTAATTAGGCAGTGAATTTGATAAAACTTACTCAACATAAATGTCATGTTCTAGTGGTTTTTATGAGCAAAGTCACCTACTTACCTTTACCTCTAAGAGATACAGTGTATACGACCTTGGATTGGAGTGAATTAGAAATTAGAATAAGAAAAGATACCATAATATGTAGTCTGAATCCATTTACAAAATAATTGGAGAGTATACTCCATTAATAGGCATAAAGAAATGTCTGGTATAATGTTCACCAAATGCACTGGATATTTATAAATAGGGAGCCTTGGTCTTGGTGATTTATAACATTCTACGTGTTGTTACTATGTTGCTTGAATTGTTCATAATTGTCATATATTTATTATAAAAACAGTTAAGGTTATTATTATGAAACAAAATAAAATGTTCATAGAACACAAGTCTTGAAGTTAAACAATATGGTAAGAATACTGCATATGACATATTTAACTATATACAGAGAGAAAATTAAAAGTAAGAAGAAAAAATTGTTACTGGATTGTGTTTACCCACTAACATTGAGCTAAAAACAAACCGAGGCACCACTTGAAAGTTAAAAACCCAAATTCAAAGCTGTGCCACAAGCTGTAACTACTTAATCAAAGATATATCCAAAAAATAATAAATTAGAAAGGACTGACGGGGGATCTGATAGACATCTTCATTTATCTCTCAGGTGAAAAAAAAATGAAGAGGTGTAAGAAAACCTATATATATATTCTCCAAAAGAACACTCCAATAAATCAAACCCTCAATAGCATGTAAAGGTTTATAGTTAAGGTAATTGAAGGAAAGAGGTATTTCAAACCATTTATCCAAATTTGCCGCAAATTCTCTAAGCATTAGATTATGAATTCTTATAAGTAAATACTGCTCCACACCTGCTCTTACAGAAATTTGCCTTGGGAATGAGTCTGTCAAGATTCTTTTTCCAGCCTGAGATTTGGGAGTTAATTTCTATTCATGCTGAAATCACTGGCATTAATTGGGTTTACCCCCTTCTGATTTACCAGCAAAGGAATGTAATTTAAATTCTAGGAGGGATGAGAGGCCAATTTGTGTAGAGTTAACTCCTTCAGGGTAAAAAGTTGGGGGGAAAGGTCCCAGTAATTTGGATAGCAAAGCTTTTGATAAAGGTTTCCTTAAATTGGTTCTGGATTTCCTATTAATCAAATAAATTTTTTAAAAAATTTATTTTTTAAACTTTAATCTTCTAGTTTTTTCATACATAAAAATCACTAGTAATATCAAATCTCTTTTTAACTAGTAAGAACTTAATATCCTTACCATATTGTTTAAATATGTTGTTAAATTGACTTTAAAAATTATATTTCACTACCCTTGTTTTACTATTTTGTGGCTGTTAGCCACACAGAAGTAACAAAATAATGAAGAAAGCCAGAAAGATTCATTTCATAAATACAAAAATGAATAATTTGAATGTAGCAAAAGAGCTACATCGTTATATACAATCTGGATAGGAGTATGATCTATGATTTCTATAATTTAATAAAATGAAGAAATTAAAAATATAAAAATCCAAATTATAACAAGAAGGTTTACGCACACAGAATAACTGGTTGGAAAATAATTTTACATATTTTATACCTATTAACGTGTTTATCTTAAATAGTATCTCAATTTACATAAAAAGACTAGCATTAAATTTTTTTAATATCACTTTTAAGGTCATTTTCATTTATAAATGTAGTGAATAATAAATTACAGTATAACACAAAAGAATATTAACATAATCTAAGTTTTTAAAATGACGAAAAATTACTAATATTTATACTTACTATGTTGCAGGCACTATTATTAGTCTTACTTATGTTAATTATACGAGCTTTCACTGCAACCCTAGAAACTATTCGGTGAAATTATGCCCATTTCATAGATTCAGAAACTGAGAACCAAATACTTTAAACCACTCACGTAACTTTACATAGTAGTTGGTGGAACCAAAAAGAATAGCCAGGCAAGTATATCTCTAGAGTCCAGTTCTTTTCCATTGTGCTATACTCATGAAAGTTAAATGGTGAAAATATTTTGCATCAAATGATTAATAAATCACAAGCTGTCATTACAAATTTAAAAAGTTAATTGACAGCTGTCCTGTTACAATTATTTTTAAATTTATATTAAAATAATACATCTTGCACCTGCCTAAAAGACATAAAATATCCTAAAACTTCATAGGAGCAAGAATGGTGCATTGTAAAAAGTATACATTTTTATATTATTATAAGATATATATTGCATATGCTATCATTCATAATATCTATTATATGTGTTTGTATATATGCACATGCTATTATCTGATATAAGGAGTTTTCCTTTTGCTAAATATATAAATTTTATAAATGGCATTAAATTTATGCAATTTTGAAGTATGAGACTCGACTCAGGCTTGGGAAATAGAAGAGAAGAGAGAAAGCTAAAGGGCACAAGGAAGCAATGGACAAAAAAGAAATAAATAAAACAAAGAAATAAATATATTAAGAAATAAAAACGAAATGGTACACAGAAGGTCACTGTGAACAGCAGGAAGAATCCCCCGAGGAAGAAAGGTTTTACTAGTGGTTTGAGATGCTGTTTTCTTTTCCTCCATACAGTTTCAGTAAGATGTACAAGCCTATGTTATCAGAGAGTCCATGCTCACTGGGAAAAGAAGTTGGTGAAATATTTCCCTACCAATGTCTTCCTATATAGAACATAAACATGGAAGGCTGAAAAGTATTTTCCCTTTGTTATTGTCTCCAGTCGTTGGTGTGCAGAAATAAATTACAGAATTTGGGTACTGAACGGGAGCTCAGATACAAACATATTCATGCTCACGTGCACGTGCACACACACATATACACAAACACAGACACACACATCTGCATACTTGATATCATTTTTATATGATATGGAAAAAATTAGACTAAAAAATCTAAAAAACATGGATTCTAGAACTATCCTTTTTCCTAAGGGATTTTTTAAGCTTCCAATTTTCATTTGTATTGTCAATAAAAATGTATATATTGAACACAACAGTTTTTAAGGTTCTCTGCAGTTGTGAAATAGTAATATAAAATTTATTATTTATCCGCTATTCCTTAGAGTCCCTGAGCCAATAGGAATGCATTTATTTTTATGAATACGTTAAAAATAATACTACATACAGTGTCTTTATATTAGAGTTGAGGGATTTCTCCCTTCTGGTGTGTATAAATAGATGTATTTTTAAGAAGCATTAAGTACATCTACAATTTTTTACCAATGTTGTTTCTCACTTTTACAAAGCAATGTATAGCAACTAAATTATTAAACTAGTGTTCATGGCTAAAAAACTGTTTTTTTTTTTTTCCATTTCACTTCTTACCTGCTATATCATTATAATACAAGCACTTGTGAAAGCAAACATTGAGTAGTAGACCATAAATGCTTTGTATTATCTTGATCTAAAAATGGTATTTTTACAATTATTAAACTTGAAACAAATCTTATAACAAACACAATTAGATAGGCTAACAACATTGCTCTTCAACAGATCAAACTTGTTACTTATATCAGAAATAGAAAACTGTGAGAAAAAAAATGCCAGCTAAACTTTCAGGTTACAGAAGTGTAAATTACCCCTGATCACAATGTATAAAATCACAGTTTGCAAAATTGTCTAGTTTTCTCTTATTACTGAAACTGAAAGTTTTCAGAATTGAATAGGTGAAAATATATTTGTATAAAATTATTTTTAACTCAGACTTTTTCCTCTCATCTGTGACAACTTTTCCTGCTATGAGAGTTCATATTTCATGCAAGAATAGTCTTACATAGAGGTATTTACTACAGTTGTTTGTTCTGTTCATCTGTTGCTTTTTTAGGAAAATACAATAACCATAAATCTGTGTAAAAGAGAAAATAAATAGAAATTGACCGCTGTTTCTAAAACAAAAACAAATAAAACAATACTTTGGGTCAACTTTACCTCAGTTGTCTAAACACCCTTAATAGCATCCTATGTCTTTATTGTCAGTTCTCATTTTTAATTCCAACAAAGCTGGCTGTCAAGCCATATTATGCAGTGACTTAATATGAGTGGACATTTGAAAACATCTTACAATGTAGAATATATTTTTCCTACTCACTATTACGTATCATCCTTACCAATATTGTATAAATATCCTTAACTTATTCTGGAGTAGCCCAAGGAACAGAAATCGTAAATGCTCATAGAGGTAAACCATCAGTGGCTCATCGAGGTAAATACAGACATGAGTTTAAAAAGCCATGGTTGAATGACTATGCAATTCCTAATGGGTATTGTTTTTCAGTATACGAAAATAGGTAGTAATTTTGTGATCTGAAATGACAATAAAACAATTTCAGAAAGAAAGAAAACGAAGGAAACTTACTCCATCCCACTAGATACTTATTAACCAAAGCTCTGGAAAATCTCAAAGAAAGATAAAAATGTGTTGTGTGTCTCTATTTGTGTTTGCTGGAGGGCAGTGGTAGTGGGGTCAGAAGAGGTGTTGAAGTTCTGTGTCAAGCCAGAGGGAAAGAAGTGAAAGACAGAGAATGAAGAGTAAAAATTAGCAAAAATTTTAGAAAATAAAGAGGCTTATTTTCTTAATATTGTTCATCCTCTCTTTTCATTGTTTCTGCTCTATTCAATTACTTTGTTTCTTTTTGTTTTGTTCCTTCTTTTCCTCATGCATTTTCCTAATGTGTCTCTTCTCTTGCTAGTCTCTTTCCCCTCCTTCCCCTTCTCTTACCCTCTCCCCCTACTCCCCTTCCTCTTCCTCCTTTTCTTACTTCTGTTTCTTCTATACCTTTTACCCTATTTTCCATTGCCTTTGTCCATTTTATGCCCATGTCCTGGCACTAAACTAAGACTAGATTGAAAGTCAGAACCTCCTGGTTTGCTTAAGTAGGATGTCTTGGTTATTAAAGCAGTTAACCCAGCAGGACGTGGTGGCTCACACCTGTAATCTCAGCACTTTGGGATTCTGAGGCGGGCAGATCACTTGAGGCCAGGAGTTAGGACCAGCCTGGCCAATGTGGCAAAACCCTGTCTTTACTAAAAATAGGAGAAGTATCTGGGTGTGGTGATGTGGGCCTGTCATCCCAGCTACTCAAGAAGCTGAGGTGAGAGAATTGTTTGAACTTGGGAGACGGAGGTTGCATTGAGCCGAGATCACAATCATGCCACTGCACTCCAGCTTGGGTGACAGAACGAGATTCTGTCTCTAGTAATAATAATAATAATAATAATAATAATAATAATAATAAAAATAATAATAATAAAGTAGAGTAGTTAAACCACTGTATTCCATTAAAACAAACAATAAAACCTCTGGGTAACAGAAGCAAAAGAAAATTGTAATTTATTTCTAATAATAGCTTCCATATACACAAAACATGCTTTTGCAAATCCTGGAAAAGTGCTATAAGAAAAAAATAAACAACTTAATCTATACACACTATTCTTCATCACAGTAAATGCATACTTGTTTAGACTTTCCAATGGCTTTATGTAGGCCAAAAACTTCTTACTGCAGAGTTCTATATAATATAGCATATGATTAGGTTGATTTGAAAATTATTTCAGGTTAAATAATATATTCTAAAATAAAACAACAATAAGTGACAAATCTCCATATAATATTAAGTCTATGAAGATAATTTCAGTTGCCTCTTGAGAATAATAACACCAATACAAATATTAAGAAGGATAATCATAGAATCCATTCTGTTTGTTGAATGCTTACATTATGTAAACCACTATATAAATTATCTTATTTAAAATAAGATAGTATATACCTTAATAACATCTACCATATGAGGTATATATTACACATGCACAGATTAGTCAAATAAAGAGTTTATAAAATGTGCACAAATTTGTATGGATTAGAATTATGTCAGATTAACTCTAGAACTTACTATTGTCTATTCTTTTTTTATTATACTTTAAGTTTTAGGGTACATGTGCACAATGTGCAGGTTAGTTACATATGTATGTGCCATGTCTATTCTTAAATGGTAGAAAAATGTTAATTTTTAAAACTCTTTACAGTTGTGCTTATTTAAACTATCGTATGATTTTTCTCTACTTAAACACTTAAGGTATTGTCGAAATTCTGCCATGCCTATCCTTTTGTGATATTTTAAAATCTGAAGTCATTTAACCATTTTTTAAGTATAATATTGATAGTTTCTTGTTAGAAAAAAATAATGTGCCGTTGACCCTTGAACATCATGGGTTTGAAATGCGCTGGTCCACTGACACACACATTTTCTTCCACTTTCACTTCCACTGAGACAGGAAGACCAACTCTCCTCCTCCTCCTCCTCCTTAGCCAACTCAGTATGAACACAATGAGGATGAAGACCTTTATGATGATCCACCTCTACTTAACAGCTAGTAAATACATTTTCTATTCCTTATGATTTTAATAACATTTTCTTTTCTCTGGTGTAACTTATTGTAAGAATACAGTACATAATACAAATTACATACAACATATGTGTTAATTAACTGTTTATGTTATCAGTAAGGCTTTCAGTCAAAAGTAGGCTGTTAATAGTTAAGCTTTTGGGGAGCCAAAAGTTATACATAGATTTCTGACTGTGTGAGGGTCAGCACTTCTAACCTCCACATTGTTCAGAGGTCAGCTGTGTTGCTATAACATTAATCTATAGCTCCATGTCATAAAACTTTGACTTAAAATTTATATTTTTATTATCAAAAGAGATGAATACAGTCATATAAATGAATTTTAGTAGTTTATAATAAAAAGATATTTTATTTTAAAAAATAGAATAATATTTAGATCTTATGGTTACTATAATTACAAATGTTAAGTATATTCATAAAGCAAAACAAACTACTTTATACAAGTCTTAAGTGCTATACACTGTAATTTGTTTCCTAAGTTTAATGTATGTAGCCTTCTTAAGCAAGATAAAAGAGCTGATATTAACAGTCCACTTATTTTATTTTCAGAGACATTAAACTAATGACAAGTTAGCTCGTGTTTTTAATGTAAGATCATAGAGGGTGATATGAGGATGAAAAGTTGGCACTGCTTTTATTGGCTAGACAATGGATCATGAGAAAATGAAATATTACCATGAACAGAAGCTGCTGTGGTGTGCTGCCTGCTTATTTGGTTGGTTGCGCTGAGACTTGATTCAACTCCTTGCTTTTCTCTTTTGCAAAAGTGTTGGAATATGCCAGTCTAGGAACAAGAAAAGTCTACTCTTATTCATTAACTGTCGTATTCATACTGTGGATACATGCCTCAACTGCAAGAGCATTACTTAAAAATTAAATGAATCCCATAAACAATGCTATTTCCTTTTGAAGAACTAATGTTCATGGTTCTCAATGAGAATGAGTTAAGGTGGATTGGAATAAGACATCTTTACCCATCAATATAGATCAATCTAATTTAGCCAATGAGAGCAAACAAGTAAAGAAATGGGGCTTGAGAAGAATAACAACTTTATTGAGAACTTATTTTACTTTATGCCAGACCTTATGCTATGTCCAGTACATGTATCTTATTTAATTCCTACTGCAGTTTAAGGTTTGCATAATTTCCATTCAAGGCCTGCTACATAATGTAGAGATTCCAGAGCAAAATTAAGACATAGGATCCCAGCTGGAATGCACAAGTCAATATCCATTGTCCAGTGGTCAGCCGCCCCAATGCATGATGGATGGATGATCCCCCAAAATTGTACCTCCTGTTGGGATGCACTTAGTACCTGGATAAGGGTGGGTAAGAGGCTTCTGCCAACTCACCTACTGAATGTACAGTGTGGCTACCAGCCAATGGATTACAAGGCCACAGCTTTGCTCTGTTCCAAAACACTGTGGAGCTCATGTCCATGCCTCCTTGCCCTGTGACCATGAGAGTGGAGAACAGCAATGGAATACAGTCCTCCCTCCAGTTTCCTCCCCAGGTGGAGGGTGACAACAGCCACAGAAAGGTACAGAGAAAAAGAGGCTGAGTATGAGGGAGGCAGCTGAGAAACTCTCCTAGATCCAGAGACAGAGAGGCTGCATGAGGTGAAGCAGTGCAGGAATGAGGCTCCAAGAACTCAAAATATACTCCATTTCCCCAAAAGCTCAACTTGCTAAACAAGAATTTAAAGATAAAACCAATATGGATTTCAAGATGCGAACCAAACAGCATTAAATCTCAAGTACTAAGCTCTGGACCCTATGTAACCATACCGTTCACTTGCCCACGAAGCTAGCCCTTTTCCCATTTTACAAATGATAACATTGCCCAAAGTCTGTTTGCCAGCATGAGATAAAATCTGTGTGTATGTGTTGTAGGGACTCATCAGGGAACAGGGATAGATCAATAGTTTAAACTCTAACTTATGTTTTTTCCACTACGTCTAATTGCCTGTATATATTTACCACTCATTAAATTAATGGAAAATGTTTTATAATATACTCCTTATTTTTCAACTGTTTGGGGGGTAAATATAGAATTAGAACAAGAAATAGATACAAGGAATATAATGTTTTTGTAGAGGACTGATGAAATATAAATAACATTGGCAAAATTATCAAAACTCTGCCCCATCAACAAATAGGTGATGACAACATCTATACATAATTTCATGTTCTCAACCTCAATATTGACTACCACATGAAAAATTTATAGAAAAAGTTATAAAATGGAAGCTAATATTGTAGCTTGTCAAAACTGCAGATATTTTTCGTGTGGCCATGATTTGTTCAGACCTGTTTACTATTACCGTCATCTCTGGTCTAGTGTGAGAGGATGTGAAATTGCATGTTGAAAATTACTCTATAGAAAAATGGTATGGGAAGTCAAGAATTATAACTTCTACAAAGCCATTAAAATAATGAAAGGTCAAGAATGAAGTTGGATTAAAAATATGTTGTAAGGGATTACAAAAATACACAAATCAATGGTCAGGTATTCTTCAGAGAAGCGTGGCAGAAATAATTTAAATAACTTCTATTACCTAATTCAACATAAAAATATTACTGTTTCGCGTGAAAACTTTACAGTCTCTCTGTGGTTCAGCTATCCAAGGTTTGGCTCAAAAATCACTTCCCTTAACTGCATTGCCCGTTTGTCTCTACTTCCAGGCTAGATAAGGTGATCCTCCTCAATGCTGCCTTGAGTCCTGGGTGCATTTTTCATCCATCCTTAGAAAGTGATGCTGTAATTGTTTATAATGTTCTGTTACTTCTGATTCTCAGCGACTTCAGGAAAAACAGAGACCTATGTATTTTGTTTATTTGCTTGCTTGTTTGTTTTGTATCATCTGTGTTTATCAGTGTGTCCAGAAAATAGAAAACATTCCTTCAACACCGAATGAATGAGAGAGTGAATGAGAGAATGGGCCTATGTTTTCTACCTGAGGCCAGAGTTATTATTTGCTTTGTCCGGCCCTACTTGGCTGAGGACTCGCAAGACATTTCCCTACACATCATCAAATCTTCACAATCTCTAACTACTCAAAACTCTTTCCAGTCATTCAGAAAGGCCTAGAAATTGTTCTTGTTGATATAACTACAGAAAGGCTAAAGTAAAAATTCTGGCTGTAATATAGGTGGTCATTTGTTATACATTTTGGGCCCATTATGATTAAAAGAGATTTTGGATACCTCAAAATTTAGCTACTTAAAACTTTAAAAAAAGAGAGAGAAAATATCCAAAGTTCTAGATACTTCATTTTCAAATAAAATCTTGGAACACAACTCGTTTAGAAGGAAGGGAAGAGATACGTGCCTCTATAGAAATGATTGTACAAGTAATGGGCTTATTTCCAACATTGAACCTCAAGGAAGCTTTCCTGTTAATGTTTGAATAGTTTGTTTTCACATTTTGTTTGCTTAAGTCAATTAGAAAAGGCACATTTAAGATTGAGAAGGTGTGGTCCCACATCCACAGGATATTTGTGTATATTAAACACTTAGCATTAGCCAGCCTTCAGGTTAATATTGATTGTTATCTGGATAATATTGGACATTAGCCTATTGCTTGTCATAGAACTCTAACAACTATAATTAGCTCTAACCATAAAGCATGTGTTAGGTAGAAAATGACTTTTCGAATATAAGAAAATCCATTGGAGCTACCCCTAGAGCACAGTAAATATTTGCCATCAGCTACCTATTCCTCATGATTCTTGTAAAGGTATATTTTTTTCACCTGCTCTATCTGTATTTCTTTATGATTAAAAGAGGGTAATTTTTTAAAAAAGTAAAAGTAAATAAAGCTATTGATAGAATATATTATATGTATAAATTACATATATGTTATATAATATATAACATCATTTCATATATGTATAAATATGTGATATAAAATTATATATTATTTATATGTAACTTTATATAGATATAAAAGTTTATCTCTGCTTATAGATATTTCCAAATTAAAATGCTGCTAGCTTTATGTTAACCTCAGAATATTTTCAAACTGTAATTCCAAAATAGTGTCTACTATGGGAGTGTAAAAACACTAAATAAGGCATTGCTTCTTAATTCCTCAGTTGTTGACATTTCAGAAGCACTAAGATCAAAGCCTGATGTTTTGCCGGTATATGAGATCAACAACAACCAGTTGTAAGCAATGACTGTGATATAAGACATTTATGCAGCCAAAAGACACATGACAAAATGCTCATCATCACTGGCCATCAGAGAAATGCAAATCAAAACCACAATGAGATACTATCTCACACCAATTAGAATGGCGATCATTAAAAAATCAGGAAACAACAGGTGCTGGAGAGGATGTGGAGAAATAGGAACACTTTTACACTGTTGGCGGGACTGTAAACTAGTTCAACCATTGTGGAAGTCACTGTGGCAATTCCTCAGGGATCTAGAACTAGCAATACCATTTGACCCAGCCATCCCATTACTGGGTATATACCCAAAGGACTATAAATCATGCTGCTATAAAGACACATGCACACGTATGTTTATTGCGGCACTATTCACAATAGCAAAGACTTGGAACCAACCCAAATGTCCAACAGTGATAGACTGGATTAAGAAAATGTGGCACATAAACACCACGGAATACTATGCAGCCACAAAAAATGATGAGTTCATGTCCTTTGTAGGGACATGGATGAAGCTGGAAACTATCAGTCTCAGCACACTATCACAAGGACAAAAAACCAAACACCGCATGTTCTCACTCATAGGTGGGAATTGAACAATGAGAACACATGGACATAGAGTGGGGAACATCACACTCTGGGGATGGTTGTGGGGTGGGGGGAGGTGGGAGGGATAGCATCAGGAGATATACCTAATGCTAAATGACGAGTTAATGGGTGCAGCACACCAACATAGCACATGTATACATATGTAACAAACCTGCACATTGTGCACATGTACCCTAAAACTTAAAGTATAATAATAAAAAAAGATAAAAACAAAACAAGAAAAAAAGAAATAAGACAAAGATCCTTTTTAATTCCACTTCACAAGCTTATATTAAAGAACAATTATTACATGTATAATTAATACACTCGTATATATTTTGGGATGGCAAACTGTTGTGTGCATGTGTAGCACATTTCAATTCTCAAGTTAGGCTCTTGATATTAATACCTTTCATGTATAAGCTGGTGCATTAGTCAGAGACCTCATGGATAATACTTTTAAGGTGAGGATAGTCAGTATATTCAGCATCAGCTGAATGTCAAAGACTGCCAGTCAATCATCAAAAGACAGGAGAAAAGGTTGGAACAAATCCCTCCCTTGCAGTCCTTGGAAGGAATCAATCGTACCAACATCTTCATCTTTCACTTCCAGATTCCAGGACTCAGACAATACATTGCGTTGTGTTAAGCCATTCGATTTATGGGACTTTGTTGTGGAAGCTGTAACAAACTAATATAATGTGTATCCTTGATATCTCCCTGATCTTCTTAGTCTTTTCTTACCAAAACAGCTATCTATCTCTCTATGTATCTATCTATGTATCTATGTATCTATGTATCTATCTATCTATCTATCTATCTATCTATCTATCTATCTATGTGTCTATCTACCTATCCATCTATTATCTATGTATCTATCTATCAAGCACTGAGATCAGGGAAATGTATTTGTGGTTCCTTGGACCCTGAGATTTATACCTGTTTTCCTTCTGCCTAATATGCCCTAAACACTAAGTGAAGCCACTTAGTCATTTCAGCTTTGAAACCCAAATTAAAATTTTGTGGTTGTTCTTAAAGTTTCATCCAAGTTTTTTGCTTGTTCATCTTTGCTTTTGCTTTTAAGTTAAGGCACAGGATATAAAACTATTTTCATTATGTGTACCAACCTATAACAGAAGGTTTCAGTTCTCTACCATTGTTACTTATATGCATTTATTTACTTAAGTTGTTACTTATTTGCATCGGTTGTGGAAGGAGCACTGTCCAGCCCAGAGTGCTTCTAGTGTTTAAAGTTTGTTTTACATATTTATGCTAATAACTCTAGGCTATCACGTACATTGGTAGATTATTGAGAATCTTATCTACTTGAAGTTCCTTTGGGTCTGTAAAATGCTTATGAGGAGAACTTGGGGCTGCTAGTCATCTACCTGACAAAATAACCTCCTGGACTGGTCAAAAGGAAGACACAGAACCTTGCCTGAAATGGAAAAGCTTCAAAAGCCAAATCTGGTAAGTCTTAGGGATTCCTATAAAGATAAATTATAAACCAGAAGTAACAGTTGACTCCAATTAAGCGTTCAAATTTTAATCAAGTGTGACATAGAAATGTATGATTTTGTGTATGATGAAGATGGAAGAATATATGAAATAATGAAAAAGAGAAAGGAGGGAAAGAAACAAAACTGATAGCACATGGAATAGAGACAAGCTGTGAGGGGGGAAAACACTCAAAGAACAAAGAAAAAAAATGGAAGGGTTTGCAGGAAGGGATAATATAGGTCACTTAAGTGGAAAAAAAGTGCAATTACCTAAAAACCAGTCAAGCTAAGTATAAAAGGACAAACTATTATCACTCTGGTGGTAAATTTATGGAAATTATTCTATACTCTCTGCTGATTAATTGGTGAGTTCTTGGACCGAAGAATATTTGGGATGGGGGTGGAGATGGAGGTGGGGTAGGGAGGAGGCGGTGCACATACACATGCCTGCGTGAACCTGTGTGTTACTTCCTGTCTGTACCCTTAACACTTAGGCAATTTGCCTGGCAAATAGTAAGTGCTTAATAAATGCTTGTTGAATGAGTGATTTTTGGCTAGCCATTTACATTTATTAACTTTGTGATAATTTGCAAATTATTGAAAGAAATGTTCTGCTGTGGTTTGGATATGGTTTGTCCCCACCAAAGCTCATGTTTAAATGTGATTCCCAGTGTGGTGGTATTGGGAAGCAGGGCCCTGTGGAGGTATTTGGCAGCACCCTGTAGAGGTGGATCTCTCATGAATATCTTAGTGACATTCTCTTGGTAGTGAATTATCTTGCACTCTCCCAAGACTGTATTAGTTCTCTTGGGAATGAATTAGAGAGAGAGAGAGAGAGAGTGTGTGTGTGTGTGTGTGTGTGTGTGTGTGTGTGTGGTGCACTCTGGCTGTTATAAAGCGAGGTTCCTCCTCCTGTCTGGTCCCTCTTCCCGTGTGTCTGCTTCCCCTTTGACCTTCTATCATATTTTGCCCTAGCACCAAAGCCCTCACCAGAAGCTGAGGAGATGACAGTGCCATGCCCCTTGAACTTCCCAGCCTGCAGGACCTTGAGCTAAATACACCTTTTTTCCTTTATAAGTTTCTCCGGTTCAGGTATTCTGTTACAGCCACACAAAACAGACTATGACAGGTTCTTAATGAGATAACTGAAATGATCCACTAATCCAGAAATTATACTCTCCTCTAAAACATTAGTAAAAAAAGAATATGACAGTAGGGTTTGGATGAAGTCAAATCTCTGGATGTTTCCCACTTCCCTTTGAGTTTCCTAGAAACAGAGCTCTTGAGATACCTAAGGAAAGTCTGGCACTGGAGTAAAGGAAGAGTAAAACAAAGCATCACTTCTACTAAATCGATTTGTATCATATTCAGGCCCTGCAGGTTTGCAAAATGTGCTTCCAGCAGATGGCGATTTGCATAGATAATAAAGATGTTTGCATCTCCAGAGTCTTGTAATTACCTTAAGAATTAGGAGAAGGAAAATAGAAAAGAAGAGGGGTAAATTCCTTCTGCTTCCCCTCCTTTTAAGCTCCATTATCATAATCTGTATCCCATTTCAATTTTCATCACTCTCAGAAGAATACAACAAACTGATAGGGAATGAGAGTAGTCTGGATTGAAAAGACAATTTAATTGCTCTGCTGAAAAAGAAATTCAACACACACAAAACAGGGCCAACCTTTTCCATTTGATCTTACAGCTCAAATGTCAACTATGCCATACGTTTTATGTGACTTGAAAGAACAAAAATGGAAACAAAGATTTTAAACATTCCATTCTTCCTCACTATCATTTTATCCACTGAAAAAGGGAAAAACCCTCAGTGGCACTCAACAAACTTAAAACAAGCATCAGGAATGTGTCAAGGTCGCCACAAACTACAGTAGCATATGTGAAGCTCCTTGACTGTTTTTAGTGAAATTTGTTGATGGTGTTGTGTATTAAATTACTGAAACCTTTCAGAATTCTGGCTTGCAAAGCACATGGAAAATAAATAGTGTGGCTACTGTTGGTGCATTCATTTGCATATTAATGAAGATAATTCTGCTAGTTTCATAGAAATGATAGTGACTAAGGTCTAAGAAGGAAAGTGAGGGGCTTGGATGTACACAGAGGTTGCTAAAATTCTTCCTGCTTGCATGCCAACATTTCAAATAATTTTCCCAGTAAGATAAGCTAGATCCTTCATTGTTTTGTGTTCTCTGAGACAGCATTATGGAAGCCTGAATAGGGCTAAAGAGGCGGATGTTTTGAATTCTCATCCAACAATTTTTTTCATAAAAAATAATTCTCTGCCAAAATTTCAAAGTCCAACAGCTTGAGATCTCTGTCTCTTTTCCTTTTTAGTTTCATCCATTTGAAAAAAAATCAGATTAAATAAAATATGAACATTTTATTTCAAGAAAGCCAAGTTATGAGCAATACCAAGAAATGAACAGATTTTTTTCATTATATTTTACTTGCCAATTGCAATCATGCTACTTGTAAAATCTACAGTTCAGTATGTAGACATTATTAGTTCTGTCAAAAATGTGAAGGAACATTGGGAAAGCTTAAGCTAGCTTTTCAGATAATGAAAGATAAATTTTCATATTCAGCTTGGGAATTCGTATAACAGACAACATAATGCCTGGACTATTTCTAAATATCTAAATATTTAAGAAGACCATGATTTGAATCAATATATCATACCAAAAATGGGTAGCCCTAGTAAGAGGACTCAGGGGCAAATCAAAAGTTTTACCTTTAATTGGAACCACTGAAATAGTGCCCATGTGCATTCTTCTAATTTCCCTTTATTCTTAATAACCACCCAGAATGAAAGCAAGATGATCACGCCTGTAATCCCAGCACTTTTGGAGGCCGAGGTGGGTGGTTCACCTTAGGTCAGGAATTCGAGACCAGCCTGGCCAACATGGTGAAACCCTGTGTCTACTAATAATACAAAAAATTAGCCAAGCATGATGGCATACACCTGTAATCACAGCTACTCAGGAGGCTGATGCAGGAGAATTGCTTGAACCCGGGAGGCAGAGAGCTCCATCTCAAAAATTAATTAATTAATTAATAATTAATAAAAAAATAAAATATGAAGATCCCCTTCAATCTTAAAATAACCATCTTACAAAATCATGTTTTTAAATAGACCTATTAAGAAGACTAACAGAGATCTGCGGAACACATATTTTGTAAATTGATGGCTTTTACTGGCCCTAAAACACCCAAAAGTTAATATTGTTTTTCCTTAACATACATATTTCCCTAAACTATCGCATGACATATAATTCTATTTTAGTTCATTAACTAGAGAATTAAACCCTTAGAGGATAGGAAATGTTTACCTGTATACCTAAAATTGGTATATGGAATTATCAAAGCAGTAAGAAATTTAACAACCAAAAATATAAAACAAGGAACAATTAAGAATTATTCAAGAAATTCGAGTGAAGAAATAAAAACTTCTGGAAATGCACTACTAAATTTCAAAGCTATAAAAGTTGTTAAATAATACTTTAAAAAGTGTTTAACTTATTTAAATAAACAAGTGATCAAAATCTTTAATTTTGCTTCTAATATCAAGATGAGGTTCGGTAGAGAATGAAGTGAATCCTGTTTATCTCACAACAATCATAAGAGCCAAACTGAAATATATTTTACTTACCACAACAGATTTCTAAATATACCTCGGGAGATTAACTTACTACTGAACTGAGTCTGCAATTCTTCTTATATATTACCCTTAATACATGTTTCTAATTTATGAAACAAGATTATAATAGTTATAGTTGGATCATTAAAATATTTTAGTGCAACATACAATTATTATGTGTGTGTTTATATATAAGGAAATATATATATATAAACACTTAGCCTTAATCATTACACAATATTAGAAGCTTATCTTTCGTATTAAGATCATCAATCATTTTAATTTTCTAGACAGCCCTTACTTTTTACCCTTTCGACACCCTCTATTTTGTTTTAACAATTAACTTACTTCAATGGTAGAATGTTTAAATATTGTGAATGTTAATTTAATCAATTACACATTATTAGTCAAGGATTTAGCTAAACGGATTACATTTTTAAGAAGTCTCTGAATTTCCATAACCTTATTTTAGCAATGCCATATAAAAGACAATGATACACCCAGTGTGAAATCATGTAGGTATGCCAAAATGTACCAGGACTTCTTAAAAACAATCATCACTGTGTTCCATTTACTAAGGAAAATTCCCTCGTTGTGCATCAGAAAGACTCCGGACGCTAAAGAGTATAGCTAGCTGCTCATGTCAGAAAGGGTGGAACCAGGAAGGCTATGGTATCCCACTTAACCATTAGCCAGCACATATTGTGGACAGATTTAAATTAGAAGACACTTGGTGATATCACTTAAGCCTATTTCTGGACTCCTGCAGGAAAACAAATGCTGGCACAAAAGAAAACTGCCAAGCACCAGCTGGTCTGGTAGTCAACATTTATGAGCTCTTGGCATTTCATAATGTGTCTTATATGTGAGAAAATCCATTGTCATTAAACTCTTTTATCCATTCGTGATCTCACTTTATAGATTATGTAAGAAAACATCCCAGCAAGTGGACACATGCTTAAGTATCTAATGAGTGATTAAAATGAAATTTTAAAATGAAAATGACCTACAATAGGACCACTTAAAACATAACTTGGGCAATTCTAGTATTAGTAGACTGTCTCGCATGTCTTCTTTGTGTGAGACGTAACCTTTGGTGTGTGAATTATTTTAGTGCATTCCAGAACCTCAGGGTCTATAGTTATTCTCAAATACAGTGGTTCTGGGAACTAGCCTGCTTAGAACTGGGTGAGGAAAGCTGTGATGTAATGTGGATTTACACTAGAAAACAGGATAATTTTCTGACCCTTGAAAATGATCTTAAAGTCATTTTTCAAAAAGGGCCTTTTCAAAACTCTAGGGTTTTTTCCTACAACTAATTTCACGTCCTAACCTCTGACTGTCCGAGACACAGATATACCTGCACTCTACAGAGAATTCTAGCCACGAAGCTAAGTCATTGCCAAGGCCATTTAAGAGACTGAATTGGCTCAAGTTTGATGCAGATTTAATCAGCAAATGGATCTGAATTTATTCTGGTTCTTGTTCTGTCTTTTGAGCTTGTTAAGTCATTCAGACCAGGTAAAGATTCTGGCGTACTAAGAATGTTTAGAAAAGGCTCTTATCTTGACAGGCTTAAAATGGATGACTTCTGACAGGAATGCTTGGAAGATAATCATTCACTTCTTTCCATCAATTCCATGTTATCCCAAGGGTTTGTTCAACAGATGGACATAATTTGCATACTTGACTACCGCAGTTTTCTTAATTGCATTTTCCCAGCATTCTATTATATTTGCAGTATTAGATTTCCCTTATAATTTCACTTTGAAAAATATACACTATATATTAAGTTATTATATTTTCTATATGGTGGATCATTCTGCAAAACGTAACACCTGGAAACCATAGGCGTTTAGGATATATTGAAAATCTATTACCACACTCTAAGCTCAACTATGACATCTCTCAAACTTATTTAATACCTCTATTTTGAAATAAGACTTCGTGTTTTAGTTCAAAATACTTCACAATATATTTGTATGTTAGGATATTGCATAATCCAGTAACTATGTACAATATTTTAATATTTTAAGGTTAATTTTTGTTTATAACTGCCCATTAACCTGTAAAAAATACTTACACCATTAAGTATTAAAAACATAATTCTTTGGTGGGGGGGTGAAAAGATGAATAGGTGACTCACAGATAATTTTTAGAGCAGTGAGAATATTCTGTATGATACAATAATGTTAATACATGTCATTATACATTTGTCCAAATCCACACAAAGTACAATACCAAGAGTCAACCCTAATGTAAACTATGGTATTTGGATGATCATGATATACTGATGCATCAGCTATGACAAATATGCCGCTCTGGTGGGGGATGTTGATAACGGGTGAGGCTATGCATGGGTTGGTGTAGGAAGTATTGGGAATCTTTGTACCATCCTCTCAATTTTGATGTGAATTCAAAGGTGCTCCAAATAGAAAAAAATAGTCTCAAAAAAGGCCACAATTATTTTTAAACATAGAACTCCAGACTGCTGTTTACCATTTTTATTTTTAATGTTATATCATTGTTATGCTGAATTAATATCTTTATTCTTCATGATAAGTGTGCATTTTTCAAGTCTGGTAGTTCTTCATTAACCCTAGGGAAGTTCCTGAAATTGTCACTGAAGATTTCTTAAGGGATATATACCAATAGGGAGAAGGAAGACTGTTGACAATTTATTCAGCAACATTTACTGCTTATTTGTTTAAAAATTTAAGCAAGCCTTCTAATTAAGATTTCTCACTACTCAAAAGACACATGACATGAACAAAAATTCTCCAAATGTTTAATTGCTTTAAGTACAATAGTGCCTAAGACCAACATCTCTTTCCTTGACCCTCCTCTTCCTAGGTCTGCAAATCTGTTGCAGCATCTCATTTCTGCCCCTGACATGGAACATGTTAAATGAAAAACAAAATCCAGAAGATAGTGAAGAGAAATAACACTGTCATTAAGGGGAACATGATGCAACATAGCATCACCATCATTATGAGTATAGTGTCCATGTTGGACCAGATTTCATCATGCAAATTAGCACCTATTACAAAGACTTCCAAATAAATAAAATCTTATATTAAAGGTGATATTTCTGAAGAGCTTCTGAGAGTTCAACATATTTTTTAAAAATGATTTGATTTTTAAAATATATTCAAAAATAGGCATTTGCAACATTGTTACCTATTAATTGCAGCTACAGAGCCAAGTTCCCATTTGCTTTCTTTTTTTTAAAATCCTTTCTCTGATTCTCAAGTGAAAACAACGAAATAGAGCCATTTTGTATTACTTCACATGAGAGAAAGAGTTGTTTTAATGTTAGTGTGAAAGCTGACCATACAAATTGGGGTCATTTTTGTCATACCTAGAGTAAAGGGCAGGAAGAAAAAGCACTCAGGGCACATAACATTGCTTCAATAATGTAATTCTCTCCAAGTCTGGCTGCTGAAACTGCCTGTTGTAACCTGAAACCAATCTAATAGCTACAGAGACAACCTACTAGGACTCTAAGACTAGTTTTCCCCACCACCATCTCTTACCAATCAGAACTTGCCAGTTCCTCAAAAACTTTACTAGTGCTAATGAATTTTATTTCAGAACAATATGTAACATTTCTCCATGTTATCAAACTTCCAACCTTCTCCTTGTTCTTTGGACATACCAAAGATCATCCAGCCTGTGTATATGCTCCAGAATGCAATTCTTGCTTCCAAAATAAAACACTTAAAATTTAAAGATTTGTCTCTATATTTTGACGTTGACTTTAGCTATCGAAAGCATATACTTTTCCTTAAATGTATACAATTTCATCAGGATTCCCAAAGAGGCTAATTAACCTATATTTATGGGATTAATATGCAGATATAAAAATCCTATCTAAAAATTGTAGACAATAATATATAGCAAACTATGTTATGCCTAGAAATAATATTCTCCAAGCTAATTTTGTTAATTATGAGTTTTGAAGAAACAAAAGTTGGGATAATTGAATAATGTTTAAGGTGAAATGTAATTTTTATTTAAACTTTTGTTCTGGTGACTGTTCACAGAAGCAGTACCACTTCCTAGGGGAGATTTTGAAAACCTGGGAGGCAGTATGTTTTGTTTGTCAGATTGATTTATGACAACATGGGAATTTTAGTAGGTAAGGTCAGGACAGTCCTGCACATCAAAGAAGGCTTCCACGTCCAATATGGTTTTGAATATCCTATTGGGCAACAAGGGGAAAAAAGAATCTGTTTGGAGTAATCTGAGTCTTAATCCTAATCCTGTTTTACATAAAACACAAAGGATTATGATACATTTTAAGTTATAGACTAAGTTTCCATGAAGCAATCTCTATCTAAATTTAAAAAAGATTAATCTTAGAAAGACTTTCCTTTAAATCAATAGTTGTTTTCCATTAGGCAAAGTCACATTACCTCCATAGGAACACTGCTGATGATGTTTGATAGAATTATACAATGAATGTGACTAAAATGATATAATAAATGTGATAAAATAAATATGTATTTATAGCTGACTCATTAAAGACATTCTACGTATAGGTGCAAAAAAGCATATGATTACTTCATTAGGTCTTCATAGTAAGATTTCCCAAGCAAGCATTAACAAAATAAAAGAAATTTAACTATTTCATTGTAAATTACTCACCCTTTATTTCTGCTTTTCATTTTAAGTGGGGGATTTGTACTAATAGGGTTGAACTTACACTTCATTTCCAGGTAGTGAAAGGGAATTGCAAAATATATGTTAAAATAAAATGCATCAAGTCTAATAGGGTTGAGAACAGCTGTGATAGCAGAATAATAATAATGAACGTTTTATTATGCATATCATTGCTGAGAGCTTAGTGGTGTGACACTATAGGAAATATGATAACTACTGAATCCAGAAAAAAATGACAATAATGATAATGTTATGAATATGTGGAGTCTCACAAAATGATAACGCAATCTGAAGGCCTAAGAAGCAGCCTCAGAAGCAGTTTCTCTCTGATCTTCTCCCGCCCTCCTGCCTCTTGCCCCTCAGTCTCCCCTGAGGTAAGCCACACAATCTCTTTTCCCCAAGGTTGGTCTAGAACCCTTTTTCCCCAAAGCCAGCTGTAAAACCTAAAAATATTACTCTAACCTCTCTCCACCTCTTCCTGAGTCACGATTGGCCATTAAGAGATTAAGACCTTCATTCCAGAGGGTCCTACCCCATACTGAGGAGGGAAAAGTGTCGCACAGAGGGATCAAGAAACATCTAAACAGACAGGCCTTGCTGAGTTGTCCCACCCAATCTATTAGCATTAGATTATATACTTTTTGTATAATCGTATTTCTATGTGGTGGTTCATATAACCTAAATAAAATATACTTCATATAACCTAAATAAAAATATACTTCATATAACCTAAATAAAAACAGATCGTTTTCTCTGTATCTTTGATTCTTCCTTCTGAAGGCTCCCATGCTATGTAAAACTATCAAATACACTTGCTATGCCTTTATCTTGTTAACCTGTCTTTTGATAAAGGGGTTTCAGCCATGACCCTTATGATAGAGAGGAAAGGGAACTTCCCTTTTTCACTCCTAGAGAAACAGAAGGTCCAGGGCAGAAAGGTGAGGAAAAATGCCTTAAGTACAGGAAAAGAGAATCAAAGCTGGGACTGAGGAATGCATCATAAAAGATCACATTTATACTATGATGTAAAGTGGGTAAGAAATCAGCTTCTTTATCTTACAAGAAAAGTAAACCACAGACCTGTATCACTCATGAACATAGATATAAACTTAGTAACACAATTTTAAGAAGTGTATAAAAATATATAAAACAATATGTAAAGAAGGATAATACAAAATGACAAAATGTTAATTTTTTAAATTGATTATTAATGCCTAATAAAGATATAATAGGTCAATAACCCCTAATAAATAACAGCTAAAATGATAAATCTGCATGAAGAAAATATGGATTAAATCCTAGTGGCATTTAATTTGTTAATGGTCTCTTAGACAGGATTTTTGAATCATGAACTATAAAATTAAATTAGAATCCATCAAAATTAAAATAATTAGACTTTTTCAAAACCTAAACCTTTTGCTCATTAAAAGATACATTACTTCAATTCAATATACAAATTAGGAGAAGGCATTTGTAAAACACATACAACAAAGGCCTCATATATTACAATTTGAAAGAAAGATATAAATACCAGAGTAGAAAAAAAAATGACAAAAGATTTGAACAGACATTTCACCAAAAATATTTATATGGATTACAAATAAGCTCATAAAAAGATGCTCAACATCATTAACTATTAAAGAAATTCAAAATTAAACCATGATGAGATACTACTCTGTACTGATTACATTTGTTAAAATTAAAATAACTGATTATATCAAGTGTTAGTGAGGATACAGAGGAACTGGAACTGTCATATGCTACTAGTGGGAATGTAAAATGGTGCAGAACTTTTGTAAAATATTTCAACAGTTTTACAAAAATTTAAAAATGCACTTATCATATGACCCAATCATTTCATTCCTAGAGATTTACCCACAAGAAACGAAAGAATGTGCCCATTCAAAGACTTGTAAATAAGCGTTCATAGAAGCTTTGTCTGTAATAGCCAAGAACTGACAAGAGTAGACGGCCTTCAACAAGTCAATGGAAAACCAAATTATAGTATAGCCATGCAATGAACTACTACTTCACAACAAAAAGTAACAAACTATTGATAAATATAACAACACGGGTAATTCAAATAATGATAACTACTGAAAGAAAAATACAAAGCACATTGCATGATTTCAATCATATAAAATTCTATTAAGTGCAACTACTTTACAGTGAGAAAAAGTAGATCGGTGTTTTTCCTGAAAACCAGGGTTGGTGGAGGAACGGTTATTATAAAGGGGCAACAAGAAACTTTTGGGGATGATGGATCTGTTTATTATTTTCATGTGGGTATAATTTCAAAAATAAATACATAGGTCAAACATATCCAACTGTACACTTTAAATAGGGACAATTTATTGTGTTGTCAATGATACTGCAATAAAGCTGTAAAGTTGATATTCTATGAAGGTAAGTTGTTAAGAAGTCAGCTATTTAAAATAACTAATGGCACATAAAACCAAAGCTATATTTCTTATTTACAAATGGACTGACCTTGTTAAAAGTTAATTTAAACAACACGCTGTTTTCATGTCAGCACTGGAGTAAAAGGCTAAAGAAACTTAGACAAGAGGAAAAAGGTGCCATGAATTAAAGACTATACGACCTGTGAAGAGGAAAACCTGAAAACAAAAGACTATAAAATGTACGTGATCAATTTAGCATAAATATTTTCTGTACCATTAGCTTTCTAACTGCATTTTTTCCAGAACCCTATGACTGGCTGCACTGGAATAAGGGCAGGAAACAGGATCATTTTCAGTTCTCTAAACTGTTTGCAATAACATAATTTCTGCTTTTTCTTTGTTTTATTTCTTTAAGCTCCCATATAAATTTCATCTGAGCAAATAACTTTAGGCTGAAATGTTGAAGCCACTTCACTGCAGTAGGCCAAAGGAGAGATTAGAATAAGGCAGCGCCAAAACTCATTTTAAACACATTTTTGTATAATCACTCAGCTCTCATAATCGATTTGGATACTATGATTCATATGAATTAGATCACAGGTACCAACGTTCAGTGTTCAGGCAACAGAAATATGTAAGTCCCTACTGTGTACCAGGCTTTCTGCTAGATCCAGGGATAGAGTGATATGTTGCTTTACTTGAGTGTTAGAGGCAGGCATTGAATACATTTTTTTTTTTTTTGCATTTTTGACTAACATGGTGTATCTTCAGTGCCATGTAAAATCAATCAGCTTAAGGGCTTACTTAATTAAAAAAAAATCTCCGTCTAGGGCTTAGATTAGATCAATAGATTTTTATTTTTATTTTTCTTTCTAGTGGTGGAGGAAACAGCACAATTTTCTACTAATTAAGTGAGCCAATGGCTGATTATTTTACAACCTTGCTACTTCTTTCTGGGTGTAACCAAGAAATTTGATGTAACGTATCATTGTTCTAGCAGAAAATGAAAATTGCTGGAGTTTGAGAGAAAAAGGAAGGCAAGAGAGGGAGGGAGGGAGGGAGGGAGGGAGAGAGAGAGAGAGCCAGAGACAAAGATATGGTTATGTTTCAAAAATGAAAAGTTTTAACAGTTCATACAAATTTCTGGTTTTGTAACTGCCTGTAAACTATAACTTTGATTTACACAGCCTGAGGCAATTTAATTCCATTGTCCCTTTGCACTTTATGGACAATTTAACTGATCCCTGTCAAAAATCCAAGGATATTCACTCTTGAGGAGGAAGTTATTCAGAGACTTCTTTAATGTCTTGCTTATTTCTATCTGAAGTTGCTGCTTTGAGAATAAATTTCCTTTTATTATGAAAACTGAATGGTTCCCACATTTATATGCTATCTTTTGTAAGCATTTGGCCACAGCTAAAGTGGCTATTGCTTTTGAGACCTGTTTAATTTTCTTTTCATGTTAAATGTTAATGTTTTTATGTTTATCACTTTGTCTACCTTGTGTATCACAAAATATCTTGCTGGTTGTGGAGGTTTAATCATAAGATCATTTTATTAGTCAAAACTTACATTTCTATAACACTACAGATTTATATTTATGGTTTGAGTCGTCATCAATGTCCTTCCACCTATACAATTGCATAGGTCCTCTTAACTGATTTCCAGTCAACATTTTATATTCTATTTCCTGTAAGATCCACCCTTCACACTGCTACAACAATTTTCTTCTGAAATCCCATTGGGATACTTAAAAAAAGAGATATGTATATTTTCTTCATTGTTGGAGATATACATAGTAACAATAGTAACTGCAAACACCTGGTATATAATCCTACTCACAATCTCGCTCCAACCTCTAATTACTATCTTGCTCCAACCTCTAATTCAAGCCTCCTATTTCACCAGTCATATTTACAAGTCATCCAACCTTTGAACCTTTATCCTCCCAAACCTAAAGACATATATGTATTCATATTTTATGTCCTGGATTAATCATTTTTTTTTTCTCTCCAGAATCAGGTCCCTGCACCGAACTGCTAGATTTACATCAAAGTTTGATCATTTGTTTTATAACACTAGGTAAGTTAACCTCTTAACAGCTTGTTCATCTCTAAAGTAGGATAATAATTATGCTTTCTCACAGGTTTGGGAGGATTAAATGAGGTAATATACGTAAAGTGCATAGAATGAGACTATAGAGAGCCTACAATCACTGTTTACTACTAATCACTTTTTTTTTTCATTGTAGTAATCTAATGGTATCCCACTCAAACTTTGAGCTCTGGATTAAAATCAACCTGCCTGTGAATCACTACTTGGCCTCCCTTACAGTGTTAGTCATTGTATTCTTTTACATCAAACATACATCTTCATTATCTCTTCATTGTGCTCTAATATTTGTTTCAATGCATCCTCATTAAATTGTAATCTCCCCGAAAGCAGAGATATTGATTAATGCAGTCTGCCTCTCTTGTGCCCACCACAATGCACTGTACATGGTAGATGGTTGATAAAGGTCTGTTAGACCCTGGCTGCTGAATGCATCTTTACAAGTATGTTGATATGTGTGGCATGAGGTCCAACTGAGCACATTTCTATGGACACTGAAGAGATACAGGTAGAGAGATCTGAGTTTATAGTCAAAACAAATTTCATTTTTTACAACAAAAGTAGTTTATTAGGTTAAGCAGGAGGAAAAAAATCCTCTTGAATTTTGGATATGAGCAGGGAATCATCCTACCATTCCTAAGATGAAAATAAAACATTATTTCATACCAGTTCAAATCTCATAGAGCCCCTCTTGAAAATATAATGGCCCATATGGAAAAAAATTGGCTAAAGGAACTGAAGTTCAAACAATATTTAAAACAGGGAGAGAAGTAGGTTTGCATCTTCTTTAATGGAACAGTGATTTTAGAATGCATGCCCTTCTTATCAGGGCTCTACTTTTAAAGCATGCTGTTTTCTAGCTGCTTCTATATTGACTTTTCTAAGCCCAAGGCATAATCTTTTGGACTCCAGACATGAGTCTACTTGAGAGCTTATTACACAATTTATTTTGATTATCAGTATACTGGAAAACTCTTCTCATTTTCCCATTTCTTAATCATTAATAATAAAAATGAAACAATAATGAAAGCATTTTAGAACATTCACACAATGTATCTAATTTCTCAAACAGAAATATTATTTCTAATGATGACATAAAGTTTGACATTTTACGTATTATTGACAGACATTTTACCCTAAACATAGAGAAAAATGAAATTAAATTTCATCATCACTCAGCTGAGCAAAATGTAGATTCCAACATACCCTGGACCAATTTTCCTCCAAGGATAGATTAGTCATATGTTATAGAAACCTGTGTAAAGCAGAGACAGCATTAAATATAATCAACATATATTCCTTTACATACAGAGTAACCTGAGGTTATAAGGTAAAGCCACATAGTGCGTAGGTAATCTGATAATCAAAGTATTGAATAATTAAGAGTATTTAATCACACCATTTTATCTATGATTTCCAAAATAAAATTATACTAGTATTTTCAACAAAATGACTCCGTACACAATGCATACCTATCTGTTCAATTAATACTCACTGATGGCCTACTATGTACAAAATGTGCAAGGTGGCCCCACAAGCACTACATGATAAATATTGGTGCACTCCCTCTTTTCATTCATTAGACAATACACACTTTGAAAGACAAAGAAGTGACTTGCTTCTTGTGTGTTGTTAATACAGGTATGTTAGATGTATGAATAAATTAATGAGTGAATAATGAAATGAATAAACAAACTATGAAAAAAGAAACTGTCCTTCTACTGAAGGCATTTAATCTATGTGTATATGTGTGTGTATTGGGACAGGGGGAAGACAGATGTGGCAGGGAGAGAGATTGATAAAGTAGGTGAGGCAATATATGAAGGGTGCAAGCTAAGTAAGCTCAAATAAGGAAGAGATAGTATCAAGTAAGGGATTTTCTTAAAGCTTCAAGAATGAGGTGGCATGTGAGATATTTTGAAGAATTACATTTTGACACATACTATAAGCCAATTCAGTGATAGAACACTTTCTATCCAAAAGCAAGAATTGAACATAAAATAAGTTAAACCACATTAGGAAATAAAAATTTCCTATTTTGTATTTCCTTTGGCCTCCCAAGAATGTTTTTTTCTTCTCCTGCTTTTTAAACCCTCTAGCAATCACATAGTTCACAATAATGGTTAAAAGAATAATCCAACTTTTAAATACAGCTATGCAACTACTAGATATAAAAGCTTTGGAAATGTATTTAAGTTTTTAAAGTATGAGTCTCTGTATTCATAAAGTGAAACATTAGTACCAACTCGATTGGCTATTTTTGTTTTGTTTTGTTTTGAGATGGAGTTTCGCTCTTGTTGCCCCGGCTGGAGTGCAATAGCTCGGTCTTGGCTCGCTGCAACCTCCACCTCTCAGATTCAAGTAATTCTCCTGCCTCAGCCTCCCAAGTAGGTGGGATTACAGGTGCCCACCATCATGCCCAGATAATTTTTGTATTTGTAGTAGAGATGGGGTTTCACCATGTTGGCCAGTCTGCTCTCCAACTCTTGACCTCAGGTGATCCATCCCCCTTGGACTACCAAAGTCCTGGGGGTGTGGTGTGAGCCACCGCACCTGGCCAAGATACATGTTTTAAAATAGTTCTAATTCCTGCAGAGTTCAAATAAACAACTACTTAGGGCAGGAAGATTGTTAGATGATGATGCCTATGATGACAGTGATGAAGAAAGAAAAGGAAACCTAAGTACACTTTTTGAGGTTTTAGTTTGTGCCTGGTACTCTTTACGTATTTTTAAAATAATCCTTAAAGCAAAATTTCCAAAGCTTATGTATCTAGTAGTTGCATACCTGTATTTAACTACTCGAGAGGCTGAGGCAGGAGAATCGCTTGAACCTGGGAGGCTGAGGTTGCAGTGAGCCGAGATCACACCATTGCACTCCAGCCTGGGCAACAAGAGCAAAACTCTGTCTCAATAAATAAATAAATAAATAATAAATATAAAATAAATAAATAATAAAACAAATAAAATAAAATGTCTTAAGGCAGTTAATACTGGTACATTTACTGTGAGCACAAACTAAATACTCACTAACTTTGTTTAAAAATACAGAATTGCTCTAGGGTCAAAGAGAAAAAATCTTCACATGCATAAAATGTAAGGCAACTTTACTAGAAAATCAAACCTTTTTAATCTTTGACTACAAGGTGTTACACAAAGTAAAACTAGTTTGATTAGTCATAATTGTTAATAGTTCATATTAATGAGAAACCTATATACCTAGAGAGACAATAGCATCTCAAATTCCCATGCCTAAATGGTACTTCCAAAGTCAGACTTCATGACATTGCAACTTGAACTTAATCAAAAATGATTAAGATCCATGTTTCAGAAAATAGAAGGAAAGCTATGTGCATTTTCCTCCTAGAGATATTAAAATAAGAAGATCCCTATTAAAGCTTTATTAATTACGTAAAAAATTAATCCCTAAACAATAAGTTAGAGACAAAATATAGTTTTATACAGTAACTTTTAAACATGTTTTAGTGGGGTTTTTATTTTCATAATTTACACACACATTACCATATTCTCTAAATACTTTATGATCCAACACTTTATAAATTCAGCGTTATTTCCAGTTATAGATGCTGTCACATTTGTGTCATTTCCACAGGTATTTCCCCCTAAATGTCCCAACATTATTTTTGCACTTAATGTTGGTTTATGGGATTGTAGAAATAAAAGAAAATTCATACATCTCAGTGTTTTTCATGTTTATTTGCTTTTCGTTTTGGCTGACTTCCCTGGGAGCCAGAGGAGAGAAAGAAGTGGCAAGGGAGATAAGAGGATTATGTCCCTGATGGTAGAGAAAGAAAGAAGACAAATAAATACAATGAGGAGGCAATGGGAAGTAACGCAGTGATATGGTTTGTCTCTGTGTCCCCACCCAAACCTCATCTTGTGGCTCCCATAATTCCCATGTGTTATGGGAGGGACCCAGTGATAGATGATTGAATTATGGGGGCAGGTTTTTCCCATGCTGTTCTCATGATAGTGAATAGGTCTCACAAGACCTGATGGCTTTAAAATGGGAGGTGCCCTGCGCAAGCCCTCTCTCTTGCCTGCTGCCATGTGAAATGTGCCTTTCAC